>NW_025943066.1:0-63395 GCF_000764305.2 Hyalella azteca | reverse complement strand
AAGGTAATGGAATCTGTTGTGAGGGATCGATTGATAGATCATTTGACTGCTAATAATCTCCTATGTCCTATCAGACTGTCAACATGGCTTTATTGCCGGGAGATCCTGCACCACTAACGGTCTAACCTCTTGTCGACTCTGAATGAATGGACTCGCCTGCTGGACGAAAGGGAGCCAGTAGATGCAGTGTACCTCGATTTTGCCAAGGCAGTTGACAGTGTCCCACATGAGCGGCTGTTGCGTAAATTGAATTCTTTGGGAATTGAGACAGTAATGTACTCAAATGGATCAGAGACTTTCTAGTAGGGAGGCGATGTGTCAGTATTAATGGGTCCGTATCAGACTGGGCTTCAGTGCACAGCGGCATGCCACAAGGAAGCGTTCTCGGGCCTATTCTATTCATTGCGTTTATAAACGATCTGCCAGAAGCTGTGTCTAGCGTTTGCTCGATGTATGCTGACGACACAAAAATTTATAATACAGTGAAGAATACGTCAAAAAGTACAATTGCAAGGTGATCATGACAGGCTGGTTGACTGGGCTGATAAGTGGCAGCTGCATTTTAATGCTGACAAATGTAAAGTTATCCACATTGCCCTTGGCAAGAATAATGAACAACAAGATTACAGTATGAGAAGACACGGTTGCAACGACAGAGTGATGATGTCGAAGTCGACAACGGAAAAGGATTTAGGAGTTAATATAGACAATGAGTTGAAATTTTCTTAGCATATTGAAGGTCAAGTTAATAAAGCCAATAAACAACTTGGACTGATCAGATGCTCTTTCGAGTTCCTAGGTGCAGAAATGATGAAGCAATTGTTTGTTGCTGTCGTGCGCCCAAACCTAGAGTTTGGAATTGTCGTATGGTTGCCGAAATTTGAAAAGGACAGAAATTTAGTAGAGAGTGTTCAAAGACGCACAACAAGGATAGTTCCAGGCTTGAAAGGCAAGTCCTATGAGGAAAGATTAAAGATTATGAAGCTTCCAAGCCTGAGGTATCGACGTCTGCGTGGGGACCTCATTGAAGTATACAAGTATACTCATGGCTTATACAAGGTGCCAGAAGGATTACTAGAATTTGAAACAAGAACCAACACCAGGGGCCAGCTGGGCCACGGCTATAAACTAAAAAAACAGCTTTGGATTGGTTGCCAATTAGTAACAATAACAGTACATTTTACGCTGATTAGTGGTTATAGTTCGAGTGGTAAGGGTACATACCAACTTTCAAAATTTCAAGTGCTGCTGTCAACTTTTGAATTGTTCTGCAAAATCTACCTGACCCAGGCCGACCTCAGTTTGCAATTACGTTGTAATGCCAGTAATGGATGTTCACTAGAAGTTAAGCTCTTCTGCGTTCTGCCTGATGCTGATCTGACTAAAGACTGACTTCAAAAGATCTCAATGTAATGTAGCTAGGTAGTTAGTAGTAATTGGTCAGTCATCACTCGTCTGTCTCGTCAAGAATACCAAACTGATTTACACTACGTAAACTCTTAAAGTTGTAATTGTTTCCTCTTTTTCACTCAAATCTTCAAGCTCCTCTAAAGTTGACACCAAATCAATTAGGTAGCCTAGCCTATCTGTGCTTTCAATGTTAAATTTTGCCATTGTAAAAATTCATTTCAAATTTTCAATTTCAAAGAAGAGCTTTTGATGGTAGGGTAAACGCGGTATATTCCAACATCATGGTAATTCTGACACTTCTCGATTTTTTTCCTTTATATTAAGCTTTTTCTTAGTTCCATGCATTTGTTGATGGTTGAAATAGTAATGTCATACTTTTGCGCACCATAGGCCTACTATTGCCAAAACACTAGGTCTGGGCCGTCTGGCGGGAAAATGTTGAGATCCAAAGAGAGACATTGCGCATCACCCAGTGTCACAGTGAGACTGAGAACATTGAAAAATGTGTCTAAGTTGATAGTTGACCTTGCTCTACCAAATAGTGATAAACTGTTTGTGTAGAAAGAATATTATGGTTTGAGACTTTTAAATATGTCTGAATATATTAGGAATCCATTATGTATACTTGTATTTGCAGATTTCAAGTGGTAAAAAAATTAATAGATGATTAAGTTAAGAGACGGTTTTAGACACATAAAAACTAATTCCGACACAGCTTGGAATTAGACACACACAGCTCGTTCCAAGCTGTGTGCAACAATTAAAATTTTCTTAATTGAAAGCTTAATAGCTCTTAATTAAAAGCCTAATTAACTGGTGTTCAATATTCAATAGTGTTCTAATTCCAAGCTGTGTTGTATTCCAATACAGCTCACACAGCGATCGGAATTCGAACACAAGAGTGTCGGCATTACGAATTAGTAGAGTTTGAAGCGCAGCCGGAATTAGTCTCACAAAATGCCAAATTTAGTCACACACAGTGTCGGAATATATGGATTTGGTAGGTTTGCATTCTAAAGGCTTTTAAATAAATATGGCAACATTTTGTGGCGTTTCATTGTTGCTGGCACGTACGTAGTGCGGTGTTTTGAGAGTGACCTAAAGCAAACAGAACTTGACTTGCGCATACGGTGTATTTTTTATAGCCATTCAATTTTTGCTACGTCCTTAAAGTGTCGGAATATACCGCGTTTCCATAAACCAGCTACAACAATAAAAAATGTGCTGCACTAATAAATTTAGATGTTGCATAAAAAAATTTGATTATAAAATTATCTCTAACTTCAATTATAATACCCTAAGGTTTCTTGTTCAGGACAGCACTTTGTAATTTGTTAGAAATTTAAAAGCGAAGAAAACACCACAAAAATTTAGCATATCTCTATTGAAAACGTTTTGGAGACCAGCTTCATCGTCAGGTGGATAAATCTAGAACACAGGTAAAGGTAGAAAATTAGTTTGGAGTTAATAAAATAACTTTGTATATTACGTTTTGGAATTATTGTATATTTTTAAAGAGAAGCCTAGTTTAAATGCTGCCTATAGTTCTTATCCATTAGAAATTGTGAATAGATAGGTACTGACTTTATTATTCTACCATTTGTCTGTAAATTTAGGTTTTTAACTTATGTGTTTTTTTATTAACTCCAAACTAATTTTCTTCCTTTATCTGTGTTCTAGATTTATCAAACCGACAATGGAGCTGGTCTCCAAAACGTTTTCAATAGAGATATGCTAAATTTTTGTGGTATTTTCTTTGCTTTTAAATTTCTAGTGAATCTGCAATTAAAGCAATCTAGTGACTTTTTTACTTTTGTAATTTGTATAGAGTATGAGTTATCAATGGCATTTCATTACTACTATTCTATTGTCATTGTTGTGTAAAAGGATTACATTTTGGAACATGAATCCATTTTGTATGCCTTAGATAAAGGTTCTTTTACTTTTAGCCTTTTTACATTGAAAAGAGATTTTACTCATATTACAGGGCAAGTGTTTGAATTCATTGGTTCTACAGAAAGTACAAGCCTGATAGTAAAACTGTTGCACTCTAGCCACTCCTGATGAACACGCTAGGCCTTGCTACCTTGGTGAGGATGGGCAACTGCTTCTGCCTGAAGGAAACTGTTTCCATCAATGGTCACACTTACACAGTGAGGGAGTCATTAGGGGAAGGGTAAGTTTTAGCTTGGTTTGTATATTTTCATCATGAAATAATTTGTCACTTCATCCATTCTATTCACATTTTACAGTTGAATTTTCTGCTTAATTGTGTATACAATTTAATTATTCATGTAACATGATCATATGAACATTCGTTTATTACTCCTGAAGGATTTCTGAGTATTGACTAAATGCAGGCATAACCCCATTTAATGAACTTTAACTGATTGCTATTACTTTTCAGAGGCTTCAGCACTGTTGACTTGGTGGAAGACTCCTCATCACACAAACTATATGCTTTGAAAAGAATTACTTGTCACAGCCCCATGGATCAGAAGGTAACCAACTATATTTCATTCACTTGCCAATATTTTTTTCTTATGTTTTTATTTTGTAAAGAAATTTCTAAAATTATTTTTAAAGACAGATTAAGACAACTATAGATAGAGTAACATACCCACATTTTGAAGAAAATTCTCTTACTTTATAGTTTGTCATGAATTGTTTATTTGGTAGTGAGACAAGAAAATGGTATTTTCCTATAGTTTTTTTGTTTTCTTTTTCTTCCAAACTTGATATTACAGTACATTATTTAATATGAGAAACAGAGAAATTTTTACTTGTCTCAATTTTGGCAATAAATATTTTTGATATCTTTGATGATTTCTAAATTCTGTGATGCTTATTACTCTGCTTTCAGGTTGCTCTGAGTGAGGTGGAGTATCATTCAGTTCTGCAACATCCCAACATCCTGCCCTGCATTGCCAGTGACTTGATTGGAATGCCTGATATGATTGGCAGCAAAACGTCTCAAGTCTTGCTACTGCTCCCATATTATCAAGTGGGTTCATGTGTCACTCCCATGAAATTATCTTACTTGCTAATTTAATAGCTGTGACATGAATAAATATCTCATCAGCATTTATGTATAACCTTGTCTCCCATTGATTGTACAATATTACCATAAAAATGTTCTTCTTTTAAATAAAACAAATTACAACTTCATAACGTTCTTAGTTTTTTATTTATTAACAAATTAAAAGGGTCAGTTAATTCTGGTTGACCCTGTATAATTCAATTATAAACAATTTTATCAACAAAAATTATATTATGAATCTAAATCATTAGTTGAATTTTATTTATGAATTTTTGTTCAAATCAGATTTTTGAGGGTAATTAGTTCATATACATCTATTTTTAACTAATTATGTAAATTAGGTTTTGTTACTTACTGAATATTTTTCAACCAATGCAATTTTATTTTTCAACTTGGCTTTCTTTGTCATTGTTTGTTGAAATCATGATCGTAATTTACATTCTTTCTCTAATGGCATTTAATTTGATGTTCTCAGCGTGGTACCCTGCATGATGAGCTCATGAGGAGAGCACAGACCTGCAATTTCTTCTGTGAGGTGCGTTGTTGTAAATACTGCATTACATTAACTTGTAATTTATGTTACACGGTTTGATTCTGATCATGATATGGATTCTTAAATAAAACAAATACAGGGTCCTTCAAAAAAAAGTATTTGATTTCAATAGGCTTTTGCAAAACTCATACGACACATACAGAACAATTCATTTTATTTGTGAATAGCTTATTTGATGCCATTTTATATCACTTAGTACACTTTACTTGGTTTTGAAAATTATGTTTGATAAATGATGTCCCCCATTGTTAAGACATTCACGAAGTCTTTCCGTGAAGTTGCCCATAGCTCTTCGTGTAACTTCCCTTGGAATGGCTGCCACTTCCTGCCTAATGGCATGTTTTAGTTCTTGCAGAATTCTGGGACAATATTTGTACACTTCAGCCTTTAGGTAGCCCCACAGAAAGAAATCGCAAGGTGATAAGTCAGGTGACCGTGGGGGCTAGGAAATGTCTCCTCTTAAAGACACAAGACGTCCAGAAAACAACTCACTTAACATTTCCATTGACCAGCGAGCAGTATGAGTCTTTCTGTGGGGATACCTAAAGGCTGAAGTGTACAATTATCGTCCCAGAAATCTGCAAGAACTAAAACATGCCATTAGGCACGAAGTGGCTATGGGCAACTTCAGGGAAAGCGTGAATGTCTTAACAATGGGGGACATCATTTATCAAACATAATTTTCAAAACCAAGTAAAGTGTACTAAGTGATATAAAATGGCATCAAATAAGCTATTCACAAATAAAATTAATTGTTCTGTATGTGTCGTATGAGTTTTGCAAAAGCCTATTGAAATCAGATACTTTTTTTTGAAGGACCCTGTATTTTTGGCCGAAAAAGTATTTGTTGACTGCATTTCTCTGGGTTTGTTCACTTTGTTGAGGGTCATAGTGTTTTTTTTAGTTTTTAGATCTTATGAAGATATATAGATTCATTTGTGTTCAAAGTGAGACTTCATTATTAAATGCTCGACTTTCATACTAGTGAAGTGAGTACGTTTGATTGCAGAGAGATGTATTGAGGATGTTCCACTTCATATGCCTGGCAGTGCAGCATATGCACAACAACAAACCTCCTCTGGCTCACCGCGATCTCAAAACTCAAAACATTCTCCTTAAGGAGGACTTAACGCCTGTACTCATGGACCTCGGTAAACTGTGCTTTTTATTTGCTTTTCGTCAACTTATTTAAGCATTTCCTTCGGTTTTGTTTTGCTATTCCTGATTCAGGAGAACTACAATGCACACTAGAGAACTACAATGAACTAGTGATTAGCACAAGAACTACATTGCTACTAATCACTAGACTTCAAAGGAGTTTAAAAATTCCTCCTCCATTTAATTTGTTCTAGGTTCTACAACTCCGGCAAGAGTGGAGGTAACTTCTGCAGCCGATGCACGTCTGTTGCAGGACACAGCTGCTGAGCGCTCATCCATGACATGTCGCGCTCCTGAGCTGTTTAATGTCCCTACCTCCTGTAGGGTTGACGAGCGTACTGACGTCTGGGTGAGATCAATAATTCCGAACGAAATCTAAGGTGCACATAAATCACTGACTGTAGGTTACTCGTAGCCTCCTCATTATGAAATGTATTTTATTCTAATTGCGTAGTCCTTCATTATCTTTGAAGCGATTGTCAGTTATCTCATTCAGAAAAGTACCCAGTTTCTTTAAAACATAAGCAAGACTTATAACTTAGCTCTTAAATAGCGTGTGTCACAACTGACTCGACATAATCTGTTGCAGGACTCGTTTGTTTACTTTTTTGTCTTTTACCCATTGTTTTATCCATTCAAACAAATCTGAGTAAATGATCGAAAATAAATTATCACCTCATATCACATCGTGTCCTATTAGTGTGATGCACATCGTGTCCTATAAGTGCCCAGGCCCCTTAATGGCTCGTAGCGCCACTGCAGGTCTCAGCTCGTTAGCACGAACTGAGAAACTGTATTAGACGTGACTGTATTAGAAGTCCATTAAAGGTGGATAACAAAATTTTTTAGTATTCCTAATCTTTAACTTCAATTTTTGCCTCTTGCCATAATTGTTGCAGTCACTGGGCTGCGTTCTGTACGCCATGTGCTTCTTCAAGACCTCATTCGACGCCGCGTACGAGCGCGGTGACAGCGTAGCCTTGGCTGTCATTGCTGGCAAAGTCTCCTTCCCTGAAATGCATCCTTTTTCTCAGGTGCGCCTAACACCTACGATCTATCGTGATGACTGTCGACATTTATTTGAATTATATTCTTCCTTTCCCTTATTCTTTTACAGCCAGACAACCATGGCTAGTATGGCATTCGTTCTCATGAGTGTGAAAAATGAATTAATTCATATATCAGAAAAAGTGTTGGATTGCATATAGCAGTTGAAGTGCCTTACTAGCATTCTCTGGAATTCATCAGATTTCTGTAAGAGACGGATAAAGGCTAGAAAATTTTTATTATGAAGCATAAAAAACTCTCTAGTGGCATTTTTACGAGGCTTGGCGCCTTTGATAAATTTCGGGATAATGTTGATCAAAATTCATGGGCTTTTACAGAGTCTCCTCGAACTGATCGAGTCTCTGCTGCAAGTGGATCCGGAGCAGCGGCCCTTCATGGACTGGGTAGTGGAGAGCGTGGCGCGCCTCTTGGGAACGCAGCACCAAACCAGTGCTGCGCCAGACGATCAGTCCGTCCTTGCTTAATTGTCCTCAGGCTTTGTTAAGACCTTCTATTGAATGTTAATATATATCTTTGCATCTTTATCAAAAGCACCGCTTGAGACCCTGTCCGGTCATATACTTCAGCCCGTTGTGCTATGTAGGCATTGAACGGCACTAGAGTTTCCTCAGTTGCCTCCACCTAATTATGTTGTCAAACTTGCACTGGTCCTCGCCTAAGAATATATCCTAAGATAAACTAAGATGTTACAAACTCCTAGTAAATGGAAAAACTTTTGTTGCCATTAATATCGCATTAGGGACCTAAAATTAGTTTATATTATTTATCTATTGTTACTGTTTTGAGTCTACCCTTTGATTAAGTGTAACCTGTTGATTGTTGATAATTGCTGATTTTATTTATTTGGAACTTTGGGTGCAAAATCAGGTTGTTTCAAAATTTAATGCAATAAATGTGTGTTAAAAGAACTTGGTTCCAATTGAAGGTGTTTTCGGAATTGATAGGTGTGTGTAAAAATTAACATGTAATGTTTAATCTATGATCTCGCCCTGCCGTTCACATTCCCTTGCATTCCAATAATGGCGTTGCTATCCTCATGCTCTGAATGGCTGCTGTCTTCGGACTGTGTTAATCTGTTGCATTCCAATCCAAATATAAGCGCTTTACTAATATTCATTGACTATTGGAGCGTAGGATGACATTTTATTATTACCACCACTTGCTGGTTTCTGAACCCTACGTTAATATTCTAGTTATGAATCTTGTCGTATCTATATTCTTAAGCTGCACTGAAAAGGAAGCTGCACAATCTTTCATCTCTTATACGTCGAGAAATTATCTTGAAATAATTCGTCTCCCCACGAGATTCATTTGATGTCTGTTAGTGCACGTCTGAGGACTGTGAGCTCTTTTGTTGAATTAAATCGCCCATCATGTATTACATTTTGGGATATTAATTCATAACCTTAGTTATACTTCTTTAGGAAATCATAATGTTGAATGCGGACGATGTTGTATTACCTTGTTTGAAATGGAATGATGTCTGAGTTAATTACAAAGTGTCATGCCAAAGTGTTACTATTTGTCTGATCGGATGTCCGGCTAAACTTTAAATCTTGTAAGGTTGATTGTGTAATCAACCATTTTTGATATTAATTAATTACTAGTCACGTGATATTTTTGTTCCTGGAATTTTGTTCTCGCGGAATTACGTTATAAATATATCTTTTAAATTTTTTGTTGAACCGCAGAAAGATGAAATGCACTTTGACGGTGTGAGCGGTGAACCTAGTTAACTATAATACATTTGGGGTGACGAATGCTCTGGGAGACCTTAAGTAAAGCATAAGCTTTTTGTTACTTGCATTTCTGCTATCAAGGATAATATTAACTAGAATATAGTATTTATTGCATACAAACTAAATACTTATTGCTGATCAATGTTGAGTTAGTGCCATGTCTTCAGAGTTGTATTTATGTCTCAAGACCCGCTGATGATTTTTTAGTATTCTTCGATTTCTAATGTAATGTACCACACAGATACATATTTTACCAATTACGTCTTCGCGAGAAAGATCGTCGTTAAAAGCTTGTGTTATCTATGTTTTAATCACAGTTTATCGAAACAGAAGTGAAAGCCTATTGGAATTAAATTCTATTCAAGATTCACGCTTTTTGGTCTGAGGTGTCGTCCGAGGTGTTCATTTTCTTTCATCACGCTTATAGGATTCTGTGTTCATAAGCATAGTATTCAAAGCTCGAAGTATTTGACTGCCAGCCTCACTCTTGTGTACATCACCTGTTGCTGGATGAAGTATTACACTTTTTCTTTCCCTTTTCTTTCCTATTATTCCCAATTCCCATGATTCCGATCATCCCGTTTTTTCCCAAATGATGCAAGCGACCTCTTGATTAGTTGCATTCGTTTTCTGACGCTTATCAAAATCCTTTTTTTATTGATATCGATTGACCTCCGGTGCGAAATAGCTTGAAAACTCGCTAGCAAGCGATTATACTACTACTACTACTACTACTACTACTACTACTACTACTACTACTACTACTACTACTACTACTACTACTACTCTAAAGGATAACTCCTCTGTTCTGCAGATTTGCGCCGATGCTATTCGGAGATTTGAGTAATTTTACTTTGGGTTATTTTTTATATTTTACAGTACAAAATTCATTTTTTATTTCGCCGTTAATGTAATCTACTACTCTAAATGACCTTTTCCTAATTTTGTTATTGTAACTTATTCTTCATTGATTATTAGAAATTAATCGTGAAATTTATCATGTCAAGCTGTGTGTGTTGAAGTTTAATTTAAAAAAGTGCAATGTAATCTACGTTAATAATTATTCTATTCGATGGAGTGATTTTTTAAATTTTGATTTAACTATGGCCTACCAGTAAAAGACTGATTGTAAAGCCGGCATTATCACTTTTACCTTAATCGCAGTTACAACTTAAATTGCTTCAGATGCAATTGCGTCAGCTACTTCCATCTGAAGAATAAATCAGCACACTATTTGCACTATGGAAACTTGCAGCTAATATTAGCCCCGTATATAAGCACCTTTAAGTTGCCTGTATACGGGGACAGTACTACTGGCCGCCAGTTCATCCGCCGCTTGAACTGTCCACGCTACTGGCCTAGTGTATAGGGGTTCAGCCGCTTCAGTGGCATGTGCCTGAGACGCGGCCAAGAGAGAGACAACGATATGTTGTTTTCTTCGCTGGAGATAGGTGGAGAAGTCAGAACTCAGTCTCAGAAGCGGCCAGTAGCGCTAATTCAGCCATGGTGAGAAGGTTTGTGCCGCTCATGTGAAAGATATTGGGTCGAGTGAATCACGGCTTGCTTGAACGATAATGGTTCTAAGAAAAACCCAACAAGGTGGAGTCCAGTCGATATTCAATTGTTCTTTGAGATATTTAAAAAGATATGAATTAATGTGGAATGTTTGCCATGCTGGTTACTCCAGCAAAATGAAGAGAGAAACGAGTATTTTGAAACTGAAAGAAGACCTTATTAGTCAGGGTTTAGTTGTTCCCGACGTTACATTTTTAAGGGCTAGAATAAAGAGTATAAAAACAACGTACAGACTGGAGTCACTTGAGTTGTTGACGGTGATCCCACTATCCATTTTCACAGCTCTCCCCCGACGGCTTCTAACGAGTAACGACGCACTGGCGGGCGCAAACGAGGTACGAGAGTACGAGAAAATATCGGCACCTTATAACGGTCCTCGCTCGTGTAACAGGCTTTACTTGCCGGATACTGGATAGTCACCAAGCGGCCGACATTTGCCAGATCTACTTGCAGGCTGACAGATCTCCCCTTGTACAGGGTGCGGCGCGGGAACTTACTTATTTGAATTGCGCGCCACGTGGCGGCCATTAGTCCTAGGAAGGTGGCGCCATGCGCAATATGGTGCGCGGGCTATGAAGTTTTTCGTCCACTCAGTTCAATTGCGACCATGCAGTGGTCGAGAGAGGAGCGCGCGTTCGCAGTCTCTGTGTACTTTTCTAGTGGCCGGTCTATCGTTGCAACCCAGCGTGCGTTTAGGAGGCTTCACCTACAAGATGTAATATTCAAGAATTAAACTTGTAAGTAAACCCAACGAAACTTTAAATGTAGCTCTTTGTAAAAAAGAAAGAATTAAAACGCTATCTTTAATACTTTTTACTTTGTGATTTTTTTAAAAGAGTAAGTTCCCACGCCGCACCCTGTAGTTGTACAAGAACCTTTAGGCATGTTTAGTTTACAATCACACTATCATAGTCCATTTGAACGACAGTTCATAGATTAATTACGTATTCATAAACTGTTGTCGATGCTTTTATAAATTATGGCTCGGAATATCTGACTTCAAAGCAATCTTGCAACCCCAAAAATGATAGCTTATGGAATCTCATAAGTCGGAGGGTTATACCGGGCGATACGTAAGAGTGTAAGACATTACGTTGACGAATCGAACAAAAGATAGTGGTCTCTTCATTTCTCATTTACCTGTTGGTCTTGCAGCTTTATAGCAAATAGGCTTCATAATCACGCCGACTTACTATGGAAATCAATTTTTGACTATTCATGTCACCATGTTTTCCGTTTCTAAAAAATTTCTGGTGTGCCACAGGCTTAGCAGCCACACTGCGGGCTGCGGCACTAATTAGGTATACCTATTAGTGGTAAGTTGAGAACACAGACTGGCCAGACATTTTGTAGAATCAGTTCATTTTAAATTTCCTCATCTACTCTAGTCTCCAGGTTTCAATCAGAATCTAGTGTATCGTGATATTTGTATCCATGAAATAACGCGTTAGCCTAATTAGTAATTACTGGTCTGTTAAATAATAATTTAGCTAGGCTAGCTGTAAGATTTCAGGTTAGGAAAGAGTCTAAAAAAGTCTGCTTTGCCACTATGAAACATTATCTAACTCATAACATTTTCATTCTGCCAAATGGTTTAAATTGGCCAAATTCATGTGCATTTTTATCCAATTCATGGGTACCTAGCTTCTGCCCAATTTTCCCTTCACAATCCCTTGCCACATTTATCATTTATTCACAAAGAATTACTGATTTTAGTGACAAACCAGAGATTTTTTAGAATCAGTTCATTTTTAATTTCCTCATTTACTCAAGATTTTAACCAATTTCTTGTGTATGATTATGCTGGTAGCAGCCTAGAGACTAGCAGGTAGCCTATTCATGATTAGCCTACTTTGCTTGTATACTTATAGCCGTAATTGTGCTGTGCGGAGCTGAGGTGTCAGTGTGCGCAGGCCGCCGCCGCAGTGCGTCGATGATGTTAGGTGGGAAATGACTTTTATTATTAGTTGTTATAGGACTCAAAAATTAACTTGAGGGAGAGTCTAAAAAACTCTCTGCTTTGCCACTATATAAATAATGTTTCTGTAGATGCTACTGCTACTGCTAGAACATCCATGATCCAGCCTTCCAGTAAATCCAGGCATGCATCCAGCCATGAATTCAGATTTAACAAAAAATTTGACATTTAATATGAGATCTTTTCATTCAAAATAGGCCTTATTCAAATTTGGGTTATAAGATTTCTGAAAAAAAACTTCCAATAATTTTTTTTATGGAATTAAATATAAATATTTACAGCTCCAAAATTTGAGTTGTTGCTTGGAAAGTAGGTATAGGTTTATAATTGTCACTTTGGTTATGTAGAAATAGAATTAGTATGCAGGCCAAAATTGCAAAATGGATTAATTCTAAATGCATGATTATTTTAGTTCATTTAAAGATTGCAGAACCTCATACTTAATGTTAATGGCAGAAAGTTGTCCTTGATGAAAGAACAAAAAATGGGTGAAATATTCAGAAACTAAGAAATGTAAAAGGAATTCCAAAGTTATACAAATTGTCTTTCTGTAATCATTTTCTATAATCAAAGTCAAACATAAATCTGCAATTTTATTCTCACAACTAATTTGCTATTTACAACTAATTTGTTTGTGTAAAACAAAAGATTGATGAAACTAATCAGAATTCTTAAAATTGAACTGTATGTATGCCAGATGATCCTACAAGTACAAGGTGGTTGACAAAAAGCATTGGAAGAAGCCAAAATCTGGACCTGAAAGACCACAATCTACAGGATGGGAATGTTAGACAGACTGAGCAAGTGACTTAGTTAGATCAATCTTAAATACCTTGGCTAGAATTCCTAGGCATAAAATATAATTTATTGGATATTTGGTCCAGTGGTTACATAAATTATTTATTTATGGTTACAGTTCAGAGTACCAGGATTGGAGCAGAGAGATCATGAGATGCAGGATCAATTCCAGCTCTGTGTGTCAGTTTCTGGTCATAATCAGCAAGGAGGTCGGGCATTTAAGGACAGCAGAATTGTAGCAGTAAGTTGCAAGTTTGAAACTTCAAAATGCTGTGAATGTCCTGCAATGTTTAGAATTGGCAACAGGCCTATGTATGGCTTAATAACGCTGAAACTGCTATAATTTATTATTAATTATTATTTGGTACCTATTGGGAGGCTAGTATGGAATATATCTACTTGGCGAGCCGCGACTGAATTTTTCGAGCCGTGGTTTTATGGATTTGCCAGCCGTGATTCCATTTCTACGAGCCGTGATTCTATTTCACCGAGCCGTGAATGCCATATCTCGGCCATGAAAAGCCATTTACGAGGTGCGAATGCGAATTTATTTACAAAGTTTATGCACGTGTTACCCCAAATCTCTAATTTTACCCTTAAACAGTCAAACGGCAACAATAAAATTTGTCTCTACTGTAAGTTCAGCACGTGTTAATATACAGTCTGACCGCTTTGACATGACCGCAACTATGCGCGTTGCAAACCGCGATTTTTTAATCAAACAAAAATTTATGACATTCGAGCCGCGAGATTTCATACCTACTGAAATTATATGATATTAGAGCCGCGAGATTTCATACCTACTGAAATTATATGATATTAGAGCCGCGATATTTCAGACAAAAATAGGACTTTTCCAGACTAGTTGGGAGGTGGTGGTACCTAAATTATGATGGCAACTTGTGTGTTGTGGATGTTAGAATTTTTCAAATTATTTATTTAATGGTATAGAATTATATCACTAATTTTCTTCAAGTTAACTCTATGATAGAGGAGTTGATACTAGATTGCAAAAATATTTGCTTCTGTTACCATATGTAATCTAAAATGCTTACAGTAAGCCAAAAATTAATAATAAGAAATAAATTCTTATTCAAGAGCCTAAGGTTGATTTCACTGGTGGACCTTAGGTAAATTGTCAAGAAATTTTTATAGTTATTGCACTTTATTAGGATATTGTTGGCCTGTGCACTTTTCCATCTTACCTTTTTTCACTCTTCCTACTTGATTGTTATGCTATGATGCATGATAGCTGAACAGCCATGAATAGCATTAGTATTGATTGCTTAGACCTGAAGCACAAGTATGATAAATGCTTCAATAGGTGGTTTGCTGAGGACTTCTTGAAAGGAAGCGCAAAGGAAGATCCAACTTGTATCAGCCTGTTTTCCAAATATCAGGCTTGTGTCAAGGTTAGTGTTTGTTGATGTAATGAATCTTGTTGGCCTAAAATGAATTATATATGTTCAAATGCACTTAAAAGTTTTTATAACATGCATTAGCTGCATTATTATGTATTGTTAAGAATTGGTTATTTTTTCAATTTTATTTTATTTTTTTTTGCAGAAAGCTCTTGATGACCAGAAGATCAAAATCAGCAATGAAGATTTAGAGGCGTTGGGAATGTCGTTTGAAGGAGAAAGTCATTCATAGCAGTCCTTCATCCCTGTTTGACATCATTTTCTGATCGGCAAATTCATAATTTTTATGTAAACAAAATTTTTTCTTGATACAGGGCATGTCCAGGAAGTAGTATTTGTTGATAGTTTTTCTGCAAATCATGCTTGATGTTTTCTTCATTCAATAGCCTGCGCTAAATGCTTCTAAAAATTTATGCTCAAAATAAAATTAATCCATTGTGATTTATTGATTGTAATTGTAATGAGTGTTAAAGAACACAAGTGGTTGATTAAAATAATGGATGGAAATTTCACTTTAGCAATTATTAAGAAGGCCTTGATTTAATGTTTGCCAATTTTCATGTATGATTTTATGCATATTTGTTTATTAGTGCCGTAGCCTGTTTAGGTCAAGTTATTGAACCACACATTTGCATGAATCATTAACCACACCGACACTTCTGTTAGATCATACAAATTTTGTATTTTTAAATCAATGCTCCCACAAAATTCAGGTTTCTACCTGAAAATTCTCCAATTCTGAAAGTATCATTTAGAGATCTGTTCCCTATTGTTTTTGTGTGATAATTTGCTTTCCTGACAAGTGCACTGTAACTGATTAACAATGTTGCTTATACTGCCAACTGCATTGCTGCAAGAATAAACTGTTACACAAATAGAACAAATTGAATTGCTAGTATGCCACTGATTATTTGTGCTGTCCCTGAATAAACATGACTAATTTGTTCATTGTAATTTGTTGTTAATTACTTGTTTGGGAGGTCTTGTGTTTGATATGCTTGAGTTTAACCTTTCATAGCTTGTTAAAATTTATTATAATGCTCTGATGCAGGAAATTTCATTGGTAATTTTTCCGTCTCTTAAGCTTGAATATTCGAGTATTTTATAATTTGATTAGTAATGTGAAATTGTATGCTATAGGAGGACTAGTAGGGACTAGCCTTCAGTTTATAAATTTATTTACATGCATGGTAAGGATTTTCTTTCAAGATGATTGCAAAATAACATCCCTGACAAAATGCTCTTTTTGTACATAACGTATTCATTAAAAGCCAAATCATATGCATGGATTGCTCATTAACCAGTGTCATAGGCACATGTTATTCAAGAATGCCTGAATATTTCATTGTATTTTTTTAACCTTTTATTTTATGTAATCAATAAGATTTTTATTATTAATACGTTAATATGTTATTCATTTATTCAGCTTTTCATACAAAAGAGTTGAAGTAAAAGACTTTTGATGAGACTTGAAATAATGTTCTATTTTCTTTACAATGTTCTCATCTTTAACTGTGATGAAGTGATTTTTAGAAATGTTATGAAATATTTCTTTTCATCAATATATACATACGTATGAAAACAATATTTTAAATTCAATTGCCTTCCAAGCTGTGTAAACCATAGTTATATTTGTCTGTTGGTATTAATGCAGAATAATACTTGAGATAACCAAGCTTTATACCCAAGTTAGAGCCTTAAAATATTATGAAAAGATTAACCATGCATTTGTAAACACATATGAAATATTCTTTAATTATTTCTTCCCAACTTCTTTGTTTCATTCTAGACTCAGTTTTCTGAAGAATAACCTGCCTTAAAACTATTATCATCAAGGCTGGAGATGAACTTGTTTGACATAGTATTGGCGGTGAATTGGCCAGCTGCCTTCTACCTGGCGTCTGCTGGGATAGTGGTCGTGTTGGAGCCTATAGCCTCCTCTTCTGTACCATGGCTCCCGAGCATCTTGCAAAAATCTGTCCAAACATTCCTTGGGTTTGGTAAAACTCTACCTGTTAAGAAGCATGGCAACTCCTGGTGGATCAGATTCATGACTGTTCCAAAAAGGTGAGCTTTGAATAATTATTTCATCAATACTGTCGTTGTTATCCTGATGATCATTTTAAATGTTATCTCTTATTGTTAACCCCTCAGGGGGGACTTCTGACGTGTGCCTGTGCTCGTCAGAAGTCCTATGGGATTTCGCGTTCCTAGGGGGATTGTTCCTGAGCGCCCCACCGCTGAGCTCGCGGTGTCTGACTGTAGGTCTCAGTTGTGGGGTTAAGTTATTTTGTAGGCAGGATTCCTTACATTTCCCTTCTCTGTCTCTCGTGCGGGCGGCCGACGTCCCGTGTAAGCGACCTCTTGTTCGAGTGTCTTCGTTTCTGTTGCTTTTCACCTGTCCCTCCTTGTCACTTCGTCTCTTTAAGATGCTAACGCTGCTTCTTTCGAGCCAGCTTCAGCGGGCTGGACATCTGAGACCTTCCGCCCCTTGTGGGTGATGAATAATTGAGACCTTCCACCTTTATAGTGATGTTCATCTTGACTTTCGGTGCGAGTTAGCTAAAAAACTGAAGCGCTAGGAAACATTTGGCCACTAAACTAACTAACTCTTATTGTCAATCATTAATATAATTTTGTTTCGTATATATAAGGATAGATCAACTGACATTGAAATTGATTGAGGCAACCATCCGTGCCGTGCTACTAATATATAAAATTACTAACTTGGTTCTGTCATTTTCTTTCAAGTGACCCGCAAATTCATTACAAAACAAAATTACTGTCATTGTCACCTTAAGTACCTAAGCTAAAATCCCATTTATTGTTTCTACCGCTACAGTTGGTTTGGTCATTTCTACGTGGTTTCGAGTAGCGTGGGCTTGCTGAGCTGCTTCCTGCTATACATTGTTTACGGTCGAGGCGTCGCGCCACCGAGCTGGGTGTTCTCGAGCCTCGATCTCCTGACCTCTCCGCGCAGGCAGCCAAGTGGTGGGTTGAAATGAATCAACAATAATCAATTTTTGGACTTGACGTGGCATTTTTTAGTAGTTTGTGTTTGAATGCAAGACGATAGGCCCTCGTCGGCCTAATCATCTTCGTCGATTCATACTATGCTATGCTTAAATCCTTTTGTTTTCATCTCTTTCAATTAATTCCTCCATTGAGTCATTCATGGATTAGAATGATTAAATTAGAGATGATTAACTGTGTCATTCATGTACTATACAGGCATTACTAATCTAAGAACAGCGGAGTCGGGAATATTTGTGTTTCCAAATTTTCAGACATTTTGTATAGTAACCAAGATCTTGCTCAGTCATGGATGCTGTTTCAACATTAGCGGAAGTGAAGTTTTGGTATATTTATTGTTGAATATTTTTGCTTGATCCAGAATACAGCAATAGCTTGTCTTACCCATGTGATTATGACCAATCTCAATAAATTGAATTTCTTTCCACGAGATAGAGAAAATATGTATTGTTAATGGTATGTAAAAATATTAATTATATATTATTTAATACTTGTACCATTTGCAAATTCTTCTTTGACTTCAACTAATCGAATTACCATTGAAGGCATTCAATAACGTGTCTCAGCTAGAACCTGCCTGCAAGAACGTATCAATCTCAGTCTCAGTTGCAGTAATTTTCTAGATTTTACCAAAAAGGCAGAAGCAAAAAATTTGCCGGAATTTCTTCTTTTACTTGGAAAAAACGTGTAATTTATCTTAAATAGAAAATTAGTGTACGCTCACATAATTTGTATTTTCGTTTTAAGTATGAATTTTTGAGTTATTAAGCATGAATTTTGTTCAGATTCGAGCCTGTTGAGCGTGACAAGCGTGGTGCTTTTGACCGTTCAATGCTGTGCCCGCTTCTACGAGTGCTACTTCGTGAGCGTGTTCAGCAGCTCAGCGGTGATGAATGTGTTGCAGTACGCCGTGGGCTTCTTGCACTACATCTCCGCCTTCACGCTTCTCCTCTCACACACTCCTGCCCTCGTATCGGGTTAGAACTTCGCCACTTCCTCGCACTTGGAAGTTATGAGCGTCTCTGAAAGGGGTCTTCTTACGTGTCTATACTCATCAGAAGTCCTATAAAATTTCGCGTTCCTTGAGGCAGCCCCTAGCGTCTCTTAGACAAAGCTCGAAGTATCTGACTGCGGGTCTCAGTTGTAAAGTAAGTAATGTAGGCAATATTCCTGACATTTTTATTCATTGTCTCTCTCATGCGGGCTGTCGACTTACCGTATAAACGACCTCTTGTTCGAGTGTGTTCGTCACTGTTGATGAGATGCTAACGCTGCTCATTTCTTCCGACGCCGGTGAGAAAAATGCTCATTCGAGACCTTCTGTTCTATGTAAATTGTAATAGATTTTTGATTGAAGGAATTGACGACGGTGGAGACTTTTTATATTTTGGTGATATTAATTCATGACTTTCGGTGTTACGTAGGTTAATAGCTAACGGGAGGGTAATCCTCATAATCACTAGCTAAAATTTTTAACGTCTATGAATGCGATTTTAATTGCAAATCATCTTCCTTTTCAAAGGAAGACCCAACTTGTATCAGCCTGTTTTTCAAATATCAGGACAATATCTCAACGCTGCACGATCTTTGAGCCTAGACTGGAAAGGAGCTCTGGAAAAGTTCATTCTACTAAAGCAACTTTATTTAGTACATTTCTTTCAAGTACTCATCTCACTCAGCTCTTTGACAGAAGTCATGACTGCTTTGATGACTTAAATTTATTTTCGCTCGGATATTGGCTCTTTACAAAAAGATTTGCAGTCATTGTTAATTTGACATCAAGCTTACTCAGATTTCTTTGGCTTCGTTGCAGGAGGCAGCACCAGCCTGGTGTATACGACAGAGGAGGTCGCATTTTGCATCGCTTGCTCATTTTACTTCGGTTTAGCCTTCGCAGTGCAACGCGACAGCATCGCCCGACTTGCTCGATTACGTAAAGAAGCAAAGCGTACGTAATTTGCATGCTTTGATTTCCCTTCTCTTATTTTTGAACCGGAGTATCTTAATTATTTTCGCCATTTTATGTTTTAATCTGGTATAGTTTGTGAGTTTCGCTTGTCCTAGCACATGGACTCAGATTATATGCATGTAACTATTCCTGGAAATCTAGTAATATACCGTAATAGAATCATTTCCTATCATGTGCCAGAGAAACTCGCAACTCAGACAAATTGTTACTTCCGTGACAATGAGCAGAACCTTAAACTTAGCAGAACGTGAAGCAAATCCTCTCTGTAAACAGAGAATCTGACTCGAAATACCCGCGTCTGAATGTCGCGCCGCACTTGAAATCTACAAATCCTATTTTAGCCATGATTCTTCAACATCCTAGAGCTTTAATGCTCGCTGTTGGTCGTTCACTATCTGAAATAATAATTTTCAAAATGGAAAAAAGTGTAAGAAAGAAGAAATTAGACGATAGAGCAATATAAGCATTCGCATTATTCATATTGAATTTGTCTTTATCGTGATGCTAGTACCTGCAAACATTCTCTGATTACATGTACGATAATTTCGTAAACGTCGTTTATGTGAAGGTGTAACCCATGTTACGTCTCAGTTGTTCAGGGACGAGCAGGATCTTACGTCTTGCCCGTGGGAGGAGCCTTCGAGTACGTGTCGTGTCCACACATGTCCGCTGAGGTGATCATGTACACGGCGCTCTTCGCCCTGCACCGTAATGCTGCCACGGCCATCATGTGGCTCTTCGTTTTCTCTAATCAGGTAAGACGGCTATAACGAAAAACCTTATTTGTTAGACGTATTAAAATATCTCGAGTGTTGAATTATAGCATCGAGCAATCAGTGACGGTGAAGAAACGCGTACCTAATTCAATTTTTTGTGAAATCCCTCGTGTCATGATGGGACTTTCCCAAATTCTAGGTGAGGTAAATTATATACCGTAGTGTTCACACTTACATCGCATTTCGCCATATCAAATTTTGAAGTTTAAATTTATTAATGCCTAACTGATAATGTAGGTCTTGTCAATTTGTTATGGTCACTACACGGCACTGCATAACAGCCTAAATATATAAATATTATACATATGAATGTAAGCTAAAAAGAGATTGTAACAAAAATATTTTACGTGCTCTTTGATTTGAACTCTTAACACAAACTTTCTTAATTAATGTATGTCGAATTGAAACGCTTGATTGATACAAATTCTTCATTTAAAACTAGATACATTCCAATGTTGAAATTTAAGTAATTCACAATGATTTATTTCCAGGTTCACGTGGCACTTTCGAATCATCGATGGTACCGCAGCATTTTTGCCGACTACCCCTTAAGCAGGAGAGCCATCTGTCCTGGACTGTTGTAATGCAAGAATAGGTGGAACCTGTTGGAATTTGCAATTTTAAATACATATTATATTAATGATCCGTATTGATCCGAAGCTGTAGATGAAATCTGGGAAGACAGAGTATTCAAGTAAATAAATGAGTGAGAACCGTAATTGTACATATCAATCAATATACCAACGTTTGAAAGAATATAAATTTTTTTTCAAACGAACGTTTTAAAATGGAGTAGGCAGATCATATTATAACTTTATATTATCGAAAACTACTATCTTATTTCCCTGAAGTCCTGAGGGTGGTAGTTCATGTATACATTTATATGTGCTATGTTATAACTTTGTCAAAAAATATCTCAAGTAGCCAGAATTTCATGCTTCATTGTGTGAAGTTATCGTAAATAGCAAGCTTTACAAGATCCGTGCCTCATATTCCACTTGGCTTGTTGAGCTGTCATAATTCTAATATAAATATTCACATTTTCATTCCAAACTATAAACGATGATCAAGCATAAGAACTGTTCGTATCTACGTTGGTTTAAATATTCATTATACTCATGATGTTCTTCGCCACAGGTGGCATTCACCAAATATTACCTTTTCCGCTATAAAAGTTGCTAAGTTACTCGGTCGCAAGTGGGAACAATGTGCTTCTTCGGTCCTTCAGTCATGCACACAAGCCTGATCACTTCGGTCTCCTTCTTCTCAACTACGTGCTTTAATGGCGGCGGTGCCCTGATTTTCTTGCCACAATATCCGTCTTTGCGCTGCCACAATCCTGATCGAGGGTATTTCCGTAACCACCTAAATCTTGTCCCCGAGCCGATATGTATCTTGTCGTGGTTAGGATTCGATATTTGTCCTGGGAGAAATTAACCGACAAAAAAGTAGGTAATTGTAACATATTTTCCCGTTATTCTAGATGGATAAACTTGTGCAATAACCTCAAAAAATATTACAACTCTCTGGGATATTTATTTGTTTGCATTTTATTATTTTTTATAGTCGTAAGTAAACCATGAAATTCTTGTAATAGATTTTTCATTTTTCGATTTATACGAAAACTTGTTTCATCAACACCAAGGTCAGCTAAGAGACTTCTAACCCTTTCTTTGATAAACACACACGTCTATGTGATGTCTTTTTCAGGTTGTTAACTATGTACATTGTACAAGCTACAAGAACTGTTGATAATTACATATTAAACCTATAACCACTGTTAACTGGTGAAACTGACCACAGACGGCATTGCAGCGAGGATCAAGGGCAACCTCGTGTTTGCTGGGCAGCAGGAGGACCATTTTACCGTCCTCCAGCTTCCTCTTGACCGTGCCCGAGGTGCCCGCAGCTACCAAGTACCTGCAGACAAATTATAATTATTAGCATCCACAGCCTTGTTCATCTCTTGAAAATTTCAAACTCAAATCCAGCGTGAAAATTATACCTGAAAATCTGGAAAAAATAGTAGTTTGTGCTTCCTTAGTATCCTTAGTATTTGTTTGGGACATAGCAGTCCCAGGCCACGATGGATCGCCGCTTTTGGTTATCGTTCATCCGCCCACATTTGGGCCACCTGATGCACGATGCTGTTGCTTGCTTCTCGCCGCTGGTAGTGTTGCAGGGGAGGTCGATCTGGGATTGTGCCCAGGAAGGTCTCCAGGGTGAACTCCCCCTCTCTTAGATCCCTTGGTAGGGCGTTGAACAGCCTTGGCCCTGCCACGGAAAGTGATCCTTCCCGCAGGGATTGAAATCTGACCGCGGATCTGTTACGTAGTGGGGGGATCTTGCACAGTCTCCCCCTTCTCTCGTTGTGATATGTCTGAATCCTGAAGGTCTCGCTCTCGAAGTTTGGCACCAATCCGGTTATCATTTTCCATGTGTACAGAATGACATACCTCTCCCGTCTCCTCTGCAGTGAGTACAGACTCAGTCGCTGTAACCTCTCCCAGTAGTTAATATTCTCCATCCCTCTGATCCTGGAAGTAAAGGTTCGTTGGACTCCTTCCAGTTGCCGTATTGCGCCTAGTGTAAACGGAGTCCAGAGCTGGCAGCAGTATTCAAGGATAGGTATTACAAGGGCTCTGAAGAGTGTGATCATTGGTTCCGCTTCTCTCGTTCTGAACGTCCGCCAGATCCACCCCATCTGACGTCAGATGGGCTTAGTAGAATCAAGATGCTGGTCCGTCCTTCTAATGTTGGGTTAATTCAAGAGCCTGACACGATTCTCTTGAATGCTGTTCGGTTTAATTTCAAAGCAAAAATATGCCTGCTGAGCGTTAAGATTTGCAATATCTCTCCAGATAACTTCCATCACCATCTTGTAATAATACAAGCTGCAGTGTACAACATGGAGTGCTGAACACTGTCCAGTCTACTTACTAATATTGTTGTAAAATTAACTCGGCATAATAGAGGGTTAACAAAAGATAACATGTTATTAACACGTTGACTACGTATTGGTACATATGCGTACCACGAAATGTATTTCTCCAGGAGGTAGTGGTACATAATTCAGGTTGCCTAAAAGCGGCCAAATCCGAGAACAAAAAAGGCCAAAAAAGGCCGATAATTCAATGTATACTAGTTTATTTGTAGGTTCAGCTATAAAAATTGCATTTATTTTCTTTTTGCAGTATTTAAAATTTAATTAGGAAGTACCCCTATCATAAATTTTAGCCGGCCAACGCAATTGAGAAAAACTAAATCATGGAATTTGTCTGGAAAAAATGACCGTCTGGCAACCATGCTTAAAAAAAAGTACAAAAAATGAAATAATTGTACAAGTTGAAGTAATCGTAGTCAACGTGTTAAGTTTAATTATCTTGAGAAAAAGAATTAAAGTTAACTACAGTGTTTATATATGCTACAAGTACGTAATGTAAGTGTTAACGTTGAGTTCTACCTGCTACTCCCTCGAGTATAGAGCATAACACATTCAATACCGTTACTTACACTAGTTAGAACACAATGTTGGACGTGAATTGCTAGTGAAAAAAAAAACGAATGTGTGAGGACTATTATTTCTTCGGGTGAATCGCTTCCGTGGGCAGTAAATAATAAATATTTCATGGCAAACCATGTTTTTATTCTATTGTCCATCTTCATAACTTGTTTTTATTTGGCCGTTATCCTTAGTACAGACCACATTTAATAAGTCTCTTCTTCTTATGCAAACCGATGGAAGATGCCCTCTGCTAAAATCACAAAATATTCGTTAATTTCTTTTTTAACTCGTGTCAATTTGAATCTTACCTGCGATGGGAGCTAAAGACAAAGGCGTGCGCTGTCACATCTACATAGTATACCAGTACTAGTAATCCGTGACCCATGCATATCCATGACGTGAAATTATTCAAAGGACAAATAATACTTAATTCAAGCTGAAATTTGTGTATAAAAACCCATTGCAAAGTACGCTCTTCCTTTGCTGACAATCTAACATTCGGTATTTCGACCTCTCAGAGGTGAGCCACCCAGAGTGCATCTCCCTGAGCAGGTCGTTTACTCGGTGTCATTATTAACTTGGCGCACTACGTCAGAAGAAGTTCTAGGCTACTTTCAGTGACGCCAGTAAATTCATTCGGGCACCGGGAAAAATAGCAGCAAATAACTAATAGTGAAATTAATTTACTCCTAGGTGGTAATGGATTCCGTCGGGATTTACCTCATTTTTAACAAGTTTTTCATCAAAGGAGCATAAAGTATTTATCTGTCACTTTAACAGCGTAGCATATAGGATACTCTAGTTATGTGATGTATGTACTCACTCAGCCCCATGGCCAGGGACACGCTCCACGTGACAAACTGTCGAGCCCACAGCCAGGGCACCAATGGGGTGAGAGTCGCCGGGCACACCACGAACTTAAAAATATATCAAGATAATGAAATTTTGACAATAGAAGTAAATGTTGAAAAGTTAAATGTAGTCCAATCAAGAGTTTTTTAATCAATCGTTTTAGCAGATTAACATAAGAACAAGAACCTCTAAAATCACATAATATCACCACAATGTTCTAACAAATTAATAACTCACTAGGAATATCTGGTATCGCACTGTGGGAGCGAATGATACTTCCCAGTTCCATAGTAGTTGTTGCTATAATGTAACTGCTCATGAGTAAATGAGAGAACATTTTACAAGGGAATAATCACAAATTTTATGATACCGTATGCATTTCGCTCACTACATTCAAAGTGGTGCAGTCTTTTACTAGAACCTAAATCATGACTTATTTACCATGTACATAAAAACTTCAATACACAAAATAATGAGATATTCCAGCATTAAATTTCAAGTTTTATCTCATCACAAACTCACCGAAGATGAGCCTTGCTGCCAACCAGAGCAATGAAGGCACTTCTGTTAGGATCATACTGCACTTCTATGACCTGTTCTTCTTTAACGCTAACGCCATCACTCGGGCCACGTCGGTTGAAGTCGACCCAGCGATACTTTGGTTCCATACCCTTACCTGCTGTGCCAACAATCTTGCGCCCTGTCACAAAGAAAATTACTCAAGATTATTGCAATGATAATTGGAGTAAGTATGATTAATTGCAAATAAATTAGGCTTATCCCTAAACTGCAAGCAAAATTTTAGCGAACACTAATTTTCTTGGCATTATTTTATTAAAAAAAAGAAAACTAGGATAAAATTTTCATAGCAAACCTGTTTATGACAATAAAGTTATAAGAACACACCTGTGAATGGATGTTTTCCACATATTGATTCCATTTCCAGATGCTTGATGGTGTATTTCCCATCCAATGGATAATAGACCTTTTATAAAAATAAATAAATTTACTACAAACAGCATTGGACAAATCCAAATAATGTCCGATAAATAATGGACTGTCTTTCATGCGTAAGCAATGCAACAGCAATCTTTACCTCAAATGAGTTTCCTTCTAAAAAAATGGTCATGATGACTCATCAGTTAAATAATTCTTTATGCAGATTACATATATACGTACATAATTCAACATCATGATCACATTTGAAAACTTTCAGAGAGCTTATCCTATGCAATTGTTTGAACTGAAATAAATATGATCTCAACAGTTAAATTAGAGTTACTAGCGTAAACAACTTAGGCAAACCTCATTAGAATAAAGATTTTATCTACAAATAATATTTATACTTAGAATACAGTGGACATATTTATTTGTGAAGCTCATACTTATCTTAACTTTAGCTTTCAGATCAAAGATCAATGAAAATCTATGTATATATATATATAGGTATGGTATATTAAATAGAAAACAATTATACCATTTGCCTGTATATTCAAAAATAGACATTATTGACTAAATACTTTTCCATGATGTAACAATGGTAATCCTAGTTTCTAATTAAGATGTCAGTTGAAACTAAAATTAGACAAACCTGAAATTTATAGTTGAATTTTCGATCAGCAGGATGTGGCATGTCAATACGGCGAATGTTGAATGAACGCTGCTGACCAGCACATGAGCTTAATGATGAGGGCCAGACAGTTAGAATTTCCTGCAAAAATTTAAAATTCAGTTTATCAAAGCCAAAGATGGTCTGATGGTCAATGTGGAAAATTTGTTTGATCAATTTATGTGCAAATGAATATAAAATCAAATTTTTCAATGATAGATAAAAGCTATATTATTGAAACAAATTTTATTGATCAACTCACTTCAATAACATAATGATTCAAGAGAAAACCCACCTTGGATATACATGGATGTATGGACCTACATATATTGAGAATCCTTGATCCAGTTGAAATTGATAGAGCCATATTTTAACTTAGTAGAGACTGTAATAAAATATTTAGGGTTAATAGTGACTATCACAACAACAATACTAGTGACCATGACAACTAATTAGTCTTCAACAACAGTTTCAAACAGTTATTCATTCACTAGCAAACACAGCAAGAGAGTGAAGATATTTTGAAGTTTCCAGTTCTTTAAATATAGGTACTTCCCAGAGATAGTTTCAGCACATCTCAATCAAAATCAGTTTCATCACAATAATATTAGTTTATAATAGCACCTAAGAATTAATACTAATTCTGGGTTGCAGATGCACCAGAAGCCCCAACACCAACTAGGATTGAATACAGAAACAAACTGCACAATAATGAAGCTTTGCTTTAGCTAGTTGTTTGAATGACATAAAAAAATTCTTTTTAATGCACCATACATAATTAAAACATAAAGTGGCTAATATAATTTTGATCTTATGTAAGACAAGAAAATATGCAAGAAAATATTGATAAATATGGTATAGATTATGAAACATTTGACTCTGAGTCTCACTGGTGATAACACACTAAATCTTAAAAAAAATTACTTAGTTCATTTCCATTCATGAATTATTCCAATGTTGGACATATTTATATTCCTTTCACTTCAACAATTGATTGTATCCATCATCATCTCAGAATATAAGGGGAGGCATTTGGTCATACAGTCAAAAGGGGTAATAAGGGATGATTTTTTGTTTTTTGTTTTTCATTGATAACTTCTTCCCATGGAACATTTCATAAACAAGTTTGGACATATTTTATAGGACTTTGCAAGGGCTATGCATGGCATCTCCAAAAAAAAAACTCCATATGCTATTTGTAAAATGTCAGAAGCAAAAAAAGCATCCTGAATTACCCCTGGGAACAGGGTAATCCAGGACACTTGAAATGCACTTGATTTTAGAGCATTTGAAGCATGCAGTGTACTGTCAAACAGGGTAATAAGGGACGGTTTCGACATCTTTCATTAATAACTTCTTACTATGAAACATTTCATTAACGAGTTTGGGCTTGTTTTAAAGATCTTTGCAAGGGCTATTGTATGGCATCTGCAAAAAACTTCCACACGCTATTCATAAGGTGTCAGACACAAAAGAAAAGCATCTTGAATAACCTCTGGTAATGGGGTAATAAGGGACACTTGAGATAAAATTTCATTCTAAAACATTTGAAGCGTGCAGACTGTACGCATTTATTACTAACAGTACTCTGAAGTCCTCCTCTTCCTTTGTAGATGATGTAAATGTAGAATAAATTACATTTGTTATTTTTACTTGTTTTTCCTTTATTGCTACAAAATTACCATATCCATACATTGGTACCATATTATTGATGTGATTTTACCATATCCCTGCATGCATGGACATGCCATTGAGCATTGATGATGACATTGTCCACTGCAATCTTAATATCAGCAGCCCTATACCATCAAACGGAGTAAAAAGGGACGGTTTTGAGCATTTTTAGTGCATTTTCTCATTTATGGAAAAAATGCACTATTGTGCTTGCCATGTCCGTCCATCCGTCCGTCCGTCTGTCTGTCAGTCTGTCCGTGACCTCAAGTTTTCGTCGACGAGAAAATGCGCTCTCTGTCACTCACTGCAGTGAGTACTGAGTTATATTTTTTGTTAATAACTTCTTACCATGAAACATTTCAGAAATGAGTTTGGGCTCAATTTCAAAGCTCTTTGCGAGGGCTACTGAATGGCATTTCCAAAAAAAATTCATATGCTATATGTAAGGTGCCAGATGCAAAATAAAAGTGTCCTGAATTACCCCTGGGAACTGGGTAATCCGGGACACTTGCAATATAACTTAATTTTAAAACATTTGAAGCAGAGTGTACTTGTCCATTACTAACAGTACTCTGAAGTCCTCTTTCATTGTAGATGATGTAGAGGTAGAATAAATGAAATTTTCTGTGATTTTTACTTGTTTTTCCTTTATTGATATGATATAACCATATACATTAATTGCTGTATTATTGATGTGATATTACCGTATCCATGAACAGGCCATTGAGCATTTCAACTACTGCAAGCTTCATATCAGCAGCCTTATAGCATTTTTTTCTGTATCTGAAAGCTTACAGGACAGCTTGTAATTTCACACCATTTTAATTGGGTTAAGTGAATTTACTATAAAAAAAAGAATTGTCAAAAACATACCTAAAACAGAAAGGAATGTTTTAGTGACAACCATCATATGCTTTGGAGAAATAAATCATAGTTTAGGCCAATTACTTTTCATTCTATGATGCCTGGTGCACAATTCTATATATAACATTCTATGTACAATTTTGTGATGACCGCTGATGCACTAATTTTTCGACAAGTGAATTTTTTTTCGCTGAGCAAGGTAAATGTAATCAAAATTCTTTGTTGTTAATAAATTTTTTTGTTAACTGGAGCCTTTGCTAACTGAGGTTCTACTGTAAATGCATTTTTAAGGGTGTCCCTAATTACCCCATTGTGTGGAAATGGCTGCCATTTTTTTTTAATGAGATAGGCAAATTCCGTCAATTACGCTTTCTAGCCGACACCTGGGTGCACTGTGCAACTTTTATATGAGTAAAATTTTTCAATACGGTGAATATTTTTTTTGCTCCAGACCTTAGCTGAGGTACTTTTCCAAAATCGCACTTTTTATTAATTTTTTTCAGCCATTTTTTAGAGATAGTAAATGTTCGATTTCTTGACTAGCTTTACACATAATATAAAGTAAAAATGTTGAAGTTTAAGGCATTATTTTTAGTTTTGCAATATTTTAATTAGCTTAGCTGCTACAACATTTCTACAAAATGTGGGATGCGCGTCCCGATTTACCCTGCCCGCCCGTCCCTTTTACCCCGTTTGACGGTACTGATGCAGCGCTATACATAGTGGCAATCCAGAGCGTTTTTAGAATCAGTTCATTCTTAATTTCCTCATTTACTTAAGATTTAAGCCAATTTCTTAAGTATGATAGTGCTGCCACTATATGCTATATGTGCATGAGTGTTGTGCAAGAATTTGGCAGTCATTTTGCAACATTTTAGAGAGCGAATTGCTAATTATGTGAGGAAGATTCTTCCTCACATAATTAGCAATTCGCTTTCAAAAATGTTGCAAAATGACTGCCAAATTCTTGCACAACACTCATGCACATATATGGAGAATGATTCTCAAATTATTTAAGGTAACACTCAGATGAATATATTGCATTGTTGGTATAAATTAGCAACAAAAATTATCCTTCAAGTCCTGCCACATGAAGCAAATGTCCTTTACATACCTTGACAGTTGCCATTTATCCCAAATTTTTATGCACTTAGGTAACCAGGTATATTTAGAATAAATTAATGACTACCGTCAACCGGGGCTACTAGGGACGGTTTTGAGCGTTTTTTGTTAATAACTTCTTACGATGAAACATTTCATAAACAAGTTTAGGCTCATTTCATAGCTCTTTGCGAGGGCTATCAAATGGCATCTTCAAAAAAATATCATATGCTATTCGTAAGGTGCCAGAAGCAAAAAAAAAGAGTGTCCCGAGTAGCCCTGTTGAACGGGGCTACTCGGGACACTGGGAATAAAACTTCATTTTAAAATATTTGAAGCATGCAGAGCGTACTCATCCATTACTAACAGTACTCTGAAGTCATCTTCTTTCATTGTAGACAATGTAGAGGTAGAATAAATGACATTTTTTGTGACTTTTACTAGTTTTTCCTTCATTGATATATTACCATAAACATTAATTACCATCAACTGGGGTGACTTTGGCTGTGTTTTTGATTCATGCTGTGGTCGTAAACGCGGGGTCGTAAACGTCGGGGTCATAAACGCCTGGGTCATAAACGCCAGGGTTGTAAACCAGGTCATAAACGCCTGAGTGACTTTGGCCACTGTTTATGACCGTTTATTACCCCACTTTGGCCATCATTATGAACAGGGCTGAATCACCCAGTTGACGGTACCATATTATTGATGGGATATTACTGTATTATTGATGCCATATTATGGTATCCATGAACATGCCATTGAGCATTTACAACAACCTTGTCCACTGCAAGCTTCATATCAGCAGCATCATGCATTTTTTCTGTATCTGTAAGCTTACAGGACGGCTTGTAATTTGTGAGACGATAAGTGAACTTTTTTTTTCACTCAGGGAGGTAAATGTAATCAATATTCTTTGTTTTTAATCAATTTTTTTCTTAACTGGAGCCTTTGCTAACTGAGGTTCTACTGTAAATGTGCTTTCCGGGGTGTCCCGAATAGCCCCGGGGGGGTGTTCCGAGTAGCCCCGCCGTGCGGAAATGGCCGCCATTTTTTTTTGTAATGAGACAGGCAAAATCTGTCAATTACGTTTTCAAGCCGACACCTGGGTGCAACTTTTATGTAAGTAAAATTTTTTAATACGGCAAATATTTTTTTTGCTACAGACCTTAGCAGATATAACTTTTCAAAATAGCGTTTTTCACCATTTTTTTCAGGAATTTTTCAAAGCTAGTAAATGTCGTATTTTTCGACTTCCTTTATACTACATAGATAGGAAAAATGTTGTTGTTTAGGCCACTATATTTAGTTTAGCAATATTCCAATTAGTTTCGCTACTATGACTGTTTTACGACGTGTCAGAGGTGCCCCGCCAGTCCCGAGTTGCCCCGGTTGACGGTATATTACAGTATAGTGATGGGTTCAGTATAGGTTCCGGATCAATATAATGACGGGTTCCATCACACAAGCAATATGAATTTTTTTTACAACACGTCTCTTTAACTTCACTTCTTGTTTGTCTGTCTGTCTGCTACAAATCTTTTAATCAAAATTTAACACACTTCTACTTATCCTATCAATCTGAAATTTTGCACACATGCGTAAAGTTGGAGACAATGCATGAATCAAATGTCAAAATAAATGATTTTAGAATTTAAAAAAATTTTTTGCGATTTAAAAAAAAATGAAAAAATAATTTTGTCAGCTACAAAAATCTGATAACTGATATTTGACACACTTTTACCTGTCCAATTGATCTGAAATTTTGCACACTTGTGTGAAGTCAGAGGCAATGCATGAATCAATTGACAGAATAAATATTTTTCAAAAACAATTTATATATTAAAAAAATTTTATATACTAAAAAATTGAAAAAAATTAATATTTTTAATATTCGAAAATAAAATGAGAAATTCATTTTACATCTGTAACATTGGAGACACTGGATTCTTTAGAAGTGTTCTCTTTAAAAAGTAATTTTTAAACATATATTATTTTTACTGCATTTCAGCTTGGATTGATCCCGGGCTGGTACAAAAGACATTTTTGCAGAAATAGTGCTTTGTCCAAATGCAATTCAGAGTTCAGACAGGAGAAGGAAAAAATTTGTGTCTCTTGCCGAATTTTTTCATGTTGATTTGAAATCTCATTACAAATTAATTTTTGGAAATGCGTTAGGCAATATAGTGTATACGGTACCTACTATCTCTAAACAATATTATTAAATGTTCTGCTATTTTCCTATGATAATGAAATGTTTGTATTGGTCAAGTTCCAACTGGTCCATTTAGCTAACACGTTGACTCCGATTGCTTCATCTTGTACTATTATTTTATTTATTATACTGTTTTTAAACTGAGTTGCCATATAGTAATTTTTTCCAGACAAATTCCTTGATTTAGTTTTTCTCAATTGCGCTGGCCGGCTAAAATTTATAATAGGAGTACTTCCTAATTAAATTTTAAATACTACAAAAAGAAAATGAATGAAAGTTTTATAGCAGAACCTACAAATAAACTAGTAGTAGTATATAGTGAGTTATTGGCCTTTTTTGTTCTTTGATTTGGCTGATTTTAGGCAACCTGAATTCGGAGTGGAAATCTAAGATTAGAGGTTCACTTAAAAAAAGCGTTCCGCCTGAAAATAAGTTCCAGGCAAGTGGCAACTAGAAACAGGTTTGCAGGTTGTCAGAAATCGGCCTCGGCATGAACGTTACGTCAGACAACACAGAGAAAATCCTAATATTGTTAATTGTGCGCGTCACTCACGGACAAGCAAGAGGAATCTACTGAAAGAAGAGTACACGTTGTGCTCAGTAGAAGTTACAAGGTCGCTACTGACACCAGTAGAGACTCATCACTCACAGTCACCGATGAGCAAGAAAGATCTTGGGAAGGCTGCATAAGCTTTGCGCCCCGCATGAATGTTTCCGAGGTCGCTGGTAGAGATGCGTCACTCTCCGGTGAGCAAAGGATATCTTGAGGAGGCCTCACAACGTTGCAGCCGGTAAAGGATGTACTCTTGATTCTGAAAAAAGTTCCATTAGATCTTGCCGATATACTTGAATGCAAAAGTCACCTATATACGAGTTGATTAAGAGCACTTGATGTATTAGTTGTTCAGAGTTTGACCAGTTGATTCAGAGCACACCAAATTATTTTCTTTTACGGTCATAATTAATTTACTCCAAAATTTTTTTCATTATTTCTGAAAATCATACCTGAAACTGATTTGGAAGATATGCTAGCATCCGACTCCCAACCAGCTCAAACAAACGCGGATTCGATTGCATGCAATCAGCCTTTGTATCATATTAGTTAAACTGCACATGAAGAAAAAAATGGTCAAAATTGGCATTGTTCTATGAACGATACTTACACTCTTGTTGATAAAGCTTGCATTTTATATAGAAAAATAAACGTGATCATTGAACATAAAAATTTTTGAATTCAAAGATCGTATCGAAACATCGTATAATAATTAGTGGAAGTAAAGGGCTGACTATCAGAATATTACATTAAAAAGCTAATTCTTTCATTTTATGCGATCCTCTTTAGCAAATACGGTAAACAATGCTAAACACGAATGCTTATTGCTTGAATTAAATAATGAATGCCGTTAGTGAGTAATGAATGGCAAAAAGAGTCTCGCCACTCTCCTTAGTCCTTACTCACTCAGAGTAAACTAACAGCTCATCGGCAAGAACTAAATAGGCTAGCTATGGCTTATAGTACTATTTACTCTTTACATAATGAATATAAAAAAAAACATTTATTGCACTTATTTGTTATGTCAGCTTTCAAAATGAGGATAAACTCATCAGCAATCGGAGAAACTTATCAAAGAAGAGGCAATGCACATGACACTTGACTGACTAGACTACCAGTAGCGTACTTGGAAAGTTTAGCATTCAAAACTTTAGATTCTGTGAACCTCGCAATTTATACATTATTAGAACTTTAGACAGCTCACAACGACACAACATATCACGTAAAATTTTAACTCAATAATAGTCTCAAAGTGTATGAATAAAACCTAAGGAGTATAAAACTGAAGTCCGAGCTTCATCTGCATTGCAGTTAGCATATCCACCGGTTGCGTAATGAGAACTAAGTCAACTAACCAGGCTGAGCCAAAAGCTTTTCCCGCCAGCTTCGTTGCACACGATTGATACTGCATGCAATGCATGTATAACATTTACGACCGTTATTAAACCATTCTGTTGAATGTCAGTTACTAAAAATTTACAATATAGAAGAATTCAAATATTTCTTTTCTTCACGGAGTATATTGATATATTGTTGGTATCTCTGTCACGTGTCACCTTCTTTGTTATTGTTTCGGTACAGATGGTAGGCATGGTACTCCTGATTCCTGAATCCTGATCACGAGTAGTTTTCATGTCTCAGCTGAAAACTATCATAAGTTTTTTATTTGTCGATGAAATCATAGGCAGTTTTTCATGTATTTGTGAGTGAATGTACAAAGTAAAGATGTTATTCTTTGCAATTTTCATCAATAGTGACATAACTACATTATTGTATTAGACGCTTGAAATAAGAAATGTAGCATGACACATTAAATTAGCATTAGTGCGTTAACAATGTGTGCATTTGGGGCGGTCCATTCTAGCTTTCTAATGCTGTTTGGATTCCAGTGGCAGTGACGTTGCATGCGTTCTGATGGTAATTGGATTCTTGTGACTGGCATTGCACACGTTCTAGCAATGATTGGATTCATGTGAGTGATGTGACTGTGACGTTGAACACGTTCAAGCATTGATTGGACTCTTGTGACTGTTAAGTTGGACGCGTTCAAGCGTTGATTGGATTCTTGTTACTGTGATGATGCAAGCGCTGTTTTTTTTCAAAGAAACAGCTGTGGCATCTTGCAGAGACTCATCAGATCAGTGATGATGATGGAATGAAAGTGGAAGTGTGCTGGACGTCATAGTGACAAACCTGAGATTTTTTAGAATCAGTTCATTTTCAATTTCCTCATTTACTCAAGATTTAAACCAATTTCTTAAGTATGACAATGCTGGTTAACATGATACTTTGCTTGTCTACTTATAGGACTCAAAAATGAACTTGAGGGAGAGTCTAAAATATTCTCTGCTTTGCCACTATGCTGGACGTTCCAGATTTTTGGGTCCTGCTTCCCAATTTGCTATGTTTACCAGACCAATACCAGTTAATATATTACCCCTCTGGATTTCCACACTGCCTGAATTATGTAGTAGTACTCCACTACTCACCGTCACTACTCCGTGACTACTACCTACGCCCTGGAGAAATACATTTTGTAGTACGCATATGTAGGGTCTACCACTTCAGAGTCAATGTGTTAAAGAAATATTTCCTTTTCCTGTAGCATGGCAACTTTAGTAGCATGGACAGAACTTATCTAGGTACACTGGTATTATGAATGGTATAGAACTCAAAAACAAACTTGAGGACAAGTAGGTATAAAAAGTCTCTGCTATGACACAATGAGATTTCTAGATTTCCATCCTGAATTGTTTGAAAATAAGATATCAACACTGCAGTGTGGAATTCTGTATAGGTAATATATTCTCATGTCAATATAAGAAAATGTATCGAAATACCAACCCTACCACCACGTTACACCACCTTCCACTGCAATGAAAATTGACGAACTGAGCTCATTTGAAAATCGCGCGTGGTTTGAAATCCAATCCCGTGTTGCCAACCACTAATCAAGTTAACTAGTCGTTTATCTGTAGGCTATCGGACACATTTTTGCAATGAATACGTTCTAAAATAAAAATAAACACATCCAGCTTTGTAAAAAATTCTCACAATTGGACATCACCCACAAAGTTTTCGATTTCACACAAAATTATGAGATAAACTTCAACTCTTTCACTGCATACATTCACATGGAGTTTTCTGTTTACTTCCCACAAGATGGTGTCACACACTTATGTTTTGGTTGTGTCTAGTTTGATTTCACAATAAATAGACTTGATTCACATTCCATTCTGAGATTTAAATGATTGAAATTTTTTTTTAATTATAAAAACCTATTTATACGTTCCAGATTTGAATTTTTTGCCCTATTATGTTGAATTTATCTTGATAAATTGACTTCAAATTCTGAATGATTTCGTCTGCCATCCCGCGTTTTCGAACGTTTTGTGTCTTTTAGAAAATTTTCGTTGTTTAAGAAGGGAAACTATTTCATTACAGAAAACAGAGCACGTACGGTATAGTGCATTAATAATACAATTTAATACAATAAAAATTAATTTTTAATTTAAAAAATATAATCAGATTTTTAATTTAACATTTTTCTAATAGAATTTAATTCTACAGCATGTACCATCTAGTGTATTAAATAATAAATTTTGATTTAGTAAAATTTAATTTTATTTAATTTTTTAATGTAATTTAATTCTACAGCTTCAACCGGTAAAAATGAGCATCATAGGAATCAAAGTAAAATGGTCGTTCATACATCACAAATTGAATGACATTGGATGGATTTGATAGGTATTTTATTAATCCTGTTTATATATAAGAACGGAAATGACGCTTCTATTTCAGAATGATAATGGAAATGTTTCTACTATTTCAGAAACTTTTCTTGAATACACTTCCAAAAACAAAAGTTCTGTAATCAATGGAGTCTTTGAAATGACAAAATCATTCAATTTAAAATTTTTAGCTATAAGAGTAAGATCGTCATTTGTCAATATGAGGAGCATTCATTCGTCATTCCTGAGGAGCTGTAAGAAAAAATTAGTTGTTTTTTATGTAAAAGGATGTTTTTCAATTAAAAGAGGAAATACGCTGTAAAATTAATGATCCGTATTAGAATTCAAAGTCGTTTTTATTCGTTTGATCAGAAGTTTTCGTTCGTTTGATCAGAAGTTTTCAGTCGTTTGATCAGAAGTTTTCGTTCGTTTGATCAGAAGTTTTCGTTTGTTTGATCAGAAGTTTTCGTTTGTTTGATCAGAAGTTTTCGTTCATTTGATCAGAAACAGAAAAAGTTTTCGTTTGTTTGATCAGAAACAACATAATTATTCATTCTCTTGCATTAAGTATACAAACGATTAGTTAATTCGTAATTCGTATACAACCGTATACGAATTAAGTAACGATTGATCATCCCGCTAGATCACCGTTAGCGGGAAAGAAGCAATTCAATTCAGTAGCATGTTAGCTCATGTGTTATGAATTTCGTCTCGTCTGAACTCTGAATTGCGTGTTTAGTGTGCATGATGAAAAACTCTGCCTAATGATTACTTAATGAAGTTTAGTTCATTGCGGTCAACTTAAGAGACAAATTTTCAACTAACTAATACTTTTTTATAAGTCTAATTTTAATTGTTGAGTGATAGGTGCAGGTTTACAAGTTACAACTTCCAAGTGATTTGGTACTTTATAGAAACTGAGCAAGTTAGCGTGCGTGTTTTAAGCCTTTAAGAAGTTCATTTTTTGCCTCAAATAACGATGTTGGATAAAAGAAGTGGTCTTGGTGGATCGAAATAATATATGAACCTCTGAAATTAAAATTCCATCCTGATCAACAGATTAGCTATTATTTCTAGAATTCCAACTTCGGACTTAAAGCCACAGGGTAACCTCTAGGATGACCATTGATTGATACTGACTACTGTCTGAGAGTGAGAGCTTGTGTAGTTAAATTGGTCTGATTGAATAGGTACAGGCATGCATGATGAAGATGCACTGATGCAGGCTAGTACGCTAAATTCGTTAATAATGTTTGTGCGGCTGTGCCCAGTACCTAACTGTATCACAAACGGCGGCTATATATGTATAGCTACAAGCTACTAGCTAGCTAAAATTCAAGTTACAGTTAGGCTATGTGACTTTTTGGAGAAATTTCAAGCATAGTGACAAAGCAGACAGTTTTTTAGACTCTCCCTCAAGTTCATTTTTGAGTCCTATAAGTAGACCAGTAAAGTATCATGCATAGTGGCAAAGCAGAGAGTTTTTTAGACTCTCCCTCAAGTTCATTTTTGAGTCCTATAAGTAGACCAGTAAAGTATCATAAATACCAGCATTATCATACTTAATAAAGTGGTTTAAATCTTGAGTTAGTGAGGAAATTAAAAATGAACTGATTCCAAAAAAACTCTGGTTTGCCACTATGATTATTTTTCAAGTTACTAAATATGATTCCCATTTCCCAGATTGAATGTTGTCATACGAATATAGTTTGCCCGCCAATGGGTTTTGCAAAAAATTACTTTAATTTGACTAAGTCTTTAGCCTTACACTCGAATCCAAATCTTGGAATATTTCATGTCACTTTTGAGCCGAATAGGGTGCCGACACTGCCGAGTAAAATGAATATTAAAGTTCATTATCAAAACGCGTCCTCAAGCACACGTCGGACCTCAGGAAAACTATGCTATGAGGATTCTCTATATGTTGAATTCACTCGAAAAAACATATATACCATATAATTTTTCAACGTATCCCTTTGACTGGAAAAATTGACTAATAAGTAATAGCATTTACGTATATATTTAAATATATACCTACGGTCACACACCTTTGCTGCCTACCTATGATTCATGTTGGCAATTTCATTCATAAATTCTAATAGGAAAATTATTTAAAAAGCAGCAACCTTTTTCTCATTCCATATGAATTGAACTAAAAATGCTCATGAATGAACAATCATTAACGGTTAGGCAGCCGGTTAGGTTGTCACCAACGAATCATTCTCGATCGGACTAAAGTTTCAATAGTGGACCACGACAGCTAAGTTGATTCGACATTCACAGTTTCACATTGTCTACTGGAGCTGGCTGGCAGTGTGCAACAAATCAAGTTGTTTGACAATAATATTCAAATTCTTCAATCGTCATGACCTGCACAATATCAATATTAAAACAACTGCACGAGGTAAGTGTTTTGATGAAAACTATTTCATCAAAATTTGCATCATTTAAGCTACTAATTATTAATTAGTATGTTGTATTAAGTTTAAAACTATTTTCTTTTCACCGCGCTCGGAAGAATGTTCAGATATATTGATCCTTAGCATAATCTGGAGCACTACGCGAATCACCACGTAGGCGGCCAAGATATTTCAAAAAATCATTTTGCAATGCTGTGTGACATTTAGTTTGAATAATATCAATTAACTTGAAACTAATTTATAATTTAAACTGTAAAGCAATGTGGCTCAGTGGCAATGGCCCTTCGGTTTGAATGCGAGGTAGTCAACACAAGGGTAAACTTTAAGTGAGCAGTTTCTCATGATGATAAAGACATCAATATTTCAAGTAGGCTACTCCAGAAGTATGGTACGTAGTTATTCTTGAAATCTTATAGATATTCTTCTGTTGATTCTTTGAGTACTTGTGAGTTAGTCTACTTCTATAAATAGACTATAATAAACCGTTGAATTGCAACTTATGTGGTTATTTTGTGAAGCTCTTCATCCTCACAGACTCAGTCAAGCAGTTTAAATTTTTCTAAATTTGCAGAGACTGTTGTCTACCAAGATAGCCACTGCTGGTGATTTATATGGGTTAGTGGACAGTGCTGGAAACTTGACAGTTCTCAATGCAACATTCCAACCATCACTTCTCCCCCATGACTGCTGCCACTTGTTGCCTGCGCCTGTGACTTTACTTGGCACCTACGTTCGCCAAGGACGGGATGAAGACCCAAATCCTGTGAGTTATACAGAAAAATTTGATATCCATCTAAAAATACAAGGAAATATCTTTCAGTTTAATCTTCAGTCGAAAGTAGAATAATATGCAAGAATATTATTGTAATTTTCACTATAACTACAGTGATTTTGAGGGAAATAATTTTGGTAAATTATAGTTATTAATAATGATTTCTTTGCTTTCTAGGAAGATAAACTACTGATGACAGTCGGGCGAGAAGATATATCCGTTCAGCTGAGAGAAAATTCTTCCTCCCCTTGGGAAGATGCCAACTTGAGCATCATTTCGCAGGAGCAGTTTGAAAACTCCATCATTGCCTGCAGAGTTAGTCTACAGCTTGATATTCCCAGAGAGACTGACAGTTTGGACGTTTTTCTGTCACGAATTTCAACCACAAGATTCCAATTGAAGGATTCTGAACTGGTTCTTAGAGCTGCCGACGGTGACTCGAGCGGTGTAGTGTCATATGGGGTAGGATTGTCATCTGCCGGGCAATGCTTTGGTGATGTGCTGGGTGGGCAACCTGTCAAGTTCGGCTACAGGCCTGTTGAGAGCGTTGTGTTTGATGCCCTGATGGATAGTGAAGAGGTGAATGGAGGACGTCTTCAAGGAGAGTGCGTTTCGTACGCCTTTCGTTCACAGAGCGCCAGTGAGGTCGGAACCATGCTCTTGTCTTCATTGCAGCGCCAGCTGAAGTTGGCTCAGTACTGGTTTGTTGATAGGAAAGTTAAGGGAACATTAGAAACTCTGACAGCACTACCTTACAAAGTTGGGCATTTGCTCAGTCTCCAATATCCAGAAGAAATGAGCGATGATGATTTGCAGGACTATAGACTAAACGTCAACAAAGTGTTTCTGCTTCCACCATGTCCTTTCGTGAGTCGCAAAAATGCTTACGAATTTGCCGACCTAAAATCCAGTTACCATTTGTACAATACGCATGTGGGCCTGAAACCCACTTCTGTGAAGGGCCTAACAGGTATTGTTCAAGGTATCTACAGCTATCATCACTATATGCAAGATAAATTCAATGACAACAAATGGGGATGCGCTTACCGATCTCTTCAAACTATCGTGTCATGGTTCAGGCACCAAGGCTTTAGTAATAAACCTGTGCCATCTCACGAGGAAATCCAAAAATGTCTTGTTGATTTGGGAGACAAACCATCCAAATTCATCGGATCAACTGACTGGATTGGTTCCACAGAAGTTGGATTCGTACTTGAATCGTATTTGGGCGTCACTAGTAAAGTAATTAGCGTGTCAAGTGGCGACGAACTGTCGGAGAAAGGAAGAGAGCTTGTTCAACATTTCAACACCCAAGGCACGCCTGTTATGATCGGAGGTGGCGTCTTGGCTCACACAATCTTAGGAGTCTCATTCGACCCATCATCTGGGGACATCGAATATCTCATCCTAGACCCGCATTATACCGGCAGTGAAGATCTTACCGTAATTCAGAAACAAGGATGGTGCGGATGGAAAGGCCCCAAGTTTTGGAATGCTAAAGCTTACTATAATCTTTGTTTGCCGCAGAGACCAAAAGTAGTGTAGTATCCACTTGGCTTCGCTGGAAGCGTTTTTTCTACTTTTCTTACTCTTTAATCTAGCATGCTGCTGAAATTCATCCTTGGACGTATTGAATTTGCGAGTATACTTTTATTGTTCTTCGGAGTATTTCATATTTATACTTCTGAAACACAAATCCGCGTCTCAAGTGGGAACAACATGCAGAGTTGCTCGGCATCACGCTCTTCCTGCGCACGGAATGTTCTAGTACAGGCATTCAAGTTGAAATATGTTTCTTTTTCTAATCCAATGGCCATTGTTAGGCGAGAAGCTGACATTGTCCTTAAATTTATTTTATTGATTATAAACTGAATAGTTGTGGGACCATAATTGTGTGATATCCCGTATTCACTAATTCAATTTTAATTACTCCATGCATTTAGTGTTACAAGGGGTTACTTGGTGTGTTTATCTTGGTAATAAAATGGTTACAATTCTTAGCACCTCTATTCTTCAGCCACCATCCTAACTTAGAGTTATCAGAAAGTTAAAAAAGTTCTATGCAGGAAGATACGTGGACGAATCGGAATTGAATCAAGTCAACAACGAATATTGGCCAATACTCGGTGTGGCAGTTGACAATCCGAATTCAATATTAGAAGAAAAACGTAAATTTCCGTTCAACGTTGAATCAAATTGAAAGCTATTAAACCATCAATTAATTTCTAACCAACTTTACACCAAAAGAACAAGATCACTGTCAACGTTGCTATCTACGGTATAACGTAGGCGATTCGGTTGCGATTTCTTGGCCGAGAATAACGAAAATGTAGGGAGTTCATTACATACGGGTGGGTGGCTCATGTGGGATATACATGCAACGTACTGCAATATGCTGGGTATGAAAACATTCATGTGGTAACAACAGGTATGATACTAACCTTGATCGCGCAGAAACGGCGCGTTGAGAGTAGCAGAGTTACGATCCTGGGTAATGTGACAACTTTAATCAACTTCGAACTTGACTATCGAAATAACGTCGTACGGGAGCACGTATCTTCACACCGTAGATCTTCGGGTGAATTTGACACCGCTTTCTTTCACATAACTAACATCAAGATTTTAAACGTCCATATCTTTGTACGCGCAACGGCAATGCACTAAGGCATATTGGAGTCCTCTAAAACATTATTTACCTGACGGATGAAGGAAAAGGTATCAAATCGCCATGCACATGATGAGCTATCGTCTTTTTTAAACATTGAAGCAAGTCTAGATTAGGCAGCAAATACCGTTCTAGATATGGTGCTTCAAGTAGGAATTTTCATCGACTAAGCGAGAATATAACTTCAGGTGAAACGAGGCAATAAACTTGTAGCGCCTATTCCAGGACTATAGAAAAAACTCGCATTATCCAAGCTGGCATTGCAACCACGCTTTAAAAGATCTGACGAGTCATGAAGGGGGAAGAAAATCATAAGCACCCGAGACCAGCCTGTATTTAGAACACGGCGAGCTGAGGGATCTTGTGGCGGATACGAGGCTTGGTAGGGTCGTTGGTGCGCTTGTACAGCTTGGGGAAGCGCAGGTTCTTGTTGATGTACTGCAGAGTGTGTGGCCGCCTGCACTTCTTTGGTTCGATCGCCTCCACTCTCATGATCTGGTGGAATTGAATAAATAAAGATTCAATATTACAGACAAAAATTGTATCATCGATCATACAAATTCGAGCTTAATTTCTAAAAAAATTTATGGCATATAACATAAACAATTGTTCGCTACCACAGAATATAAATGAATGCATTAATTCCATGTATTTGCTCCTGGAGCAAAAAAAGTTGCCCACAGACATGGATAGCGGCACCAAATTTTGTGATTGGCTGTGCGACGAGATCGGATACAAGCCGTAGCAAGTGGAATCGAAGTAAAAAAAATAAATAAATGATGTAACAAAGACACCGTAAGCAGCTGACCTGGATGCTGTGAGCACGAGCTCTATGACGAGCACCCATGTCACGATAGCACTGAGTGACGGCACCAGCCATGGTCAGGTCACGGTACTCTCTGTACATGTTGTGCGTTGCTGAACGCGAGTCATAGCGCAGCCAGATACCCACGTTCTTCACCTTGGTTGGTTCTGGCTCGTGCACCTACAAATAGGTAATGGCTTAACATAGAAAATGCATGAAGATCTGTGCAAAGGATGTCATTTTGTACACATTAATGTCTTGTAGTGTATACAAAGTTAGTATAATTTCCTTTTTGAAATGCTATCAAACTGCAAATTGACGGAGTGCAAATCGCCCTGATATTCCTTCTCCTTGATTAGTTGAGGAGAGTGAGGAAACGCCCAAAGTGAGGAAACTAATAATTTTTGTAACACTTTTAATAGTGAGAATAAATTTTTGAAAGTTATCATTCTTACCCGCTTGACTTGAACAATCTCTCCACTGGATTTCTTAACTTTCCTGAGCTTGCTCAAAAAATACCAGAAGCGCGACTTTGCCACAATTATGTTGGGAGCAAAAATCCGCATCTTGTAGAGCTGGGGATTAGTGTCAATCTTTGTGGGCAGCTTGCGCCCAATGATGGTGAACTCCTTCAACTGCAAGATAAATCAATAGTAAGCAACAAATTAATTAATTGTTAATTATAATCAGGTTAAAGATCGGTATAATTTTTTGGTGGGTATGGTGATGGTCCTTATCACAGAATAATATTCACTACATTTGAAGTAGGACATAAAATAGTTTTTATCATTTTCAAACCAAATTTTAATTATTTCATAGCGAAAGAAATAAAAATTGAGCTTCATAATAGAACATTCAACTGCTACAAGATGAATTTGAATCAATAATTAGCTTTCTTTATTATTTGATAATAAATTTTAAACTTCCTAACTTCTAGTGACATGGCTCAAAAAGAGTAATTTAAATAGAAATAATTTTTAATGAAAATATGTCCCACCAGGAACAACTAGTAAGGGAGAATAAGTATCGATTCAATAATACTCAACTTCAGACAATCTGGTATACAGGGAATAATTTTCAATAAATCACAGGTGAAAGCTATTTAAATGTAAATCACGGGCATATTGTTGAAAATGGTGCTAAAATGTGCAATTTCTCTTAATCTTTATGTGAGAATTATGCAGGAGCCATGAAAATTTGTAAAATTATTCACAAACAGAGGCATTCTTGTCTCATTTACAGATGGCTTCTGCCCAATTTTCCAGAATGGGATATGAGGAGACTAGAATTATACCAATCTGGAATATTGGATGGATTTTTCTGAAGGCTGCAAGAAAATTTATCATTTTATGCACAATTTTCAAAAATCATTGTGCTAACTAAAAACTGGGCTGCTATATTTTTAATGTTAGAAATTAAGTAAAGGCAAGAAAAACATATTGGCTTAACTAAATTTGAAATACTGGGCAGAAGTTTACAAAAATTGATGGTAGTTCTTTTAAAAAATAAATAGGAGACAAATTAAATTTCTAATTCATCTCATTAGAGGTTAGATATTTTCAGTTTTTCTATATAATGATGAATTATGCTGAATTATGAAAGGGCTAAATTGACATATAAATGCTTTTAGATAGAACATGATTTCCAATTTTCCAAAAGGATTATTGGATAATAATTTCTAATATGATTTGCCAATTGGTAGGTGTTATAATTAGTAACAGGATTTGGTTGTAATGGATTCAAAATAGTGGCAAACCAGAGAGTATTTTAGACTCTTCCCCAAGTTCATTTTTGAGTCATATAAGCAGACTGAAATGAACCGACTCTTAAAAAATCTCTGGTTTGCCACTTTGATTCAAGATGGCAGTACTTGCAATGACAAGACTAAGAACTTAGCATATGGAATATCAAATCATTTTGATGATATATGCTGAAAGCAATATTGTATGATAACATTAAAGTTGAGCTGCCTGAGCACAAACCACACCATGAATATAGGTAAGTGAGCCATGCGTAATGCTTCCTATCTTGACTATTAGAAACTGCCACTGGTAGTTAGTCTTGACTAATAGAAGCTGTGATATGTATCGATAACTGCTAACTATGAATAATAAGATACAGCCTGAAAATTTATTTTCAATGTGGAATGAAGAGTTCTGGTATAAAAAAGAATTTGATTTCTAATTTGATTTATAAATTCATAGTTTAAAAATTGATTCTGCTAGCAAACTTGGAGAACATTTGATTAGAACAATCTTGTCACATCTACAATCATATGGTCAATTTTTGGACATTGTTGATAGCTATGGAGGCAAAATGACAGCCACTTGATGTGGCATTATTACAAATGTTTCTGTGCTACTTTAAAACATTAAGTTCAACTTCTAACTAGCAATAATAGTCTGCTTCAACATTCAATCAACATATTTAATTATCAATCTGCCTATTCATTTTTTAATCAAACTAATCAATTGAGCAACTTACTAAAATTGTATATTTTTCAGATACACGCAATCATGCATAATAGTCTTTTTGAAGAATTTGCAAGATGAGTCATAAATTAAGTGATTTAACATTTGTGCATTCAGACAGTTGTCAATGCATTGTAGTTGTTGGCAAAACATAGCTCTATGGCCTATAGGAAAAAAATTATATCAGTACCCACTGCACAGTACCGTAAAATGGGGTAACTTAGACCACTTTTTTTCTTATAAATGATGCCATTTTCTTACTAGCTAAATTAAACTTGAATTGAAACATGCAAAATACAGGTCTATATTTTTCTATTTCAAATAGTTTTTGAGTTGTGGGGGTTTTTGTAAAAAAAACGAAAAGTGGTCTAAGTTACCCCGCCGGTCTAAGTTACCCCATTTTACGGTAAGTGACAGCACGCATTTTCTTGTCCGTCCATCCATGAAGTTGTGGACAGATGGACAAGACTTCACGAGCACCTTACAAGCACAATGGCGCCTTTTTCCATAAATAAGAAGATGCACTAAAACAGTCACCTACATTATCTATTCATATATTATAATTCTGGGTGTAAAGATTACCAATATGTAATTTGCAACTTATATTGTTAGGTATAAATTTAAGGCTTGTAATCTATTATAAAATATATTTGGTCATAACTTTAAAGCACAACTGAAAAGTTTATCAATTATTCTGTGGCAATAAAACACTACTAATCACAATTCAGACAGGTTTTTTGTGACAATTTAACAAGGGTCATTTGTAATATTGGCAGAACTGAAGTAGTTTCATAAAATTGCAGATAAAAAGTAAAATCTAATATCTCCCCAGGTGATTTTTTAATTGCACATAAAAGACACTAATTTTTCACATAAGAAATTGAAGAAAAGACCATAGTAATGGGCAAAATCAGTCCAATTGACCCACTCTGCTGAAAGTGGGCGAATATCTCAAGATCTTTGGTGATGCATCAGCGGCTAAATTTACGCTTTCAGAAGTTCTTGCTGACACATTTGGATTGAAATTTTTGCATTCTAGATATTTGCCAGTCTCCACTGCCAAATAGGGTAAATGCACCATATTCTGACATCGTGGGTAATTTGGACACTTCTCAACTTTTTCCTTTATATTAAGCTTTGTCTTAGTTCCACGCATGCGTAGATGGTTGAAATAGTGACATACTATTGCGTGCCAGATTCCCGCAAAACACTAGGTCATGCTGCTCATGCAGGAAAATGTTAAGATCCTCAGAGCGAAAGTCCAAGTCAACTAGTGAGAACATCAAAACACGTGTCAAAGTTGATGGTTGACCTTGCTCTACCAAATAGTGATAAACTGTTTGTGTAGAAAGAATATTATGCTTTGAGACTCTTAAACAAGTCTGTGAATATATTAGGAATCCTTTAAGTATACTTGTATTTGCTGATTTTAAGTGGTAAATAAATTAATAGATGATTAAGTTAAGAGATGGTTTTAGACATATAAAAAGCTGTGTTCAAAAATTAAAATTTTCTTAGTTAAAATCTTAATAGCTTTTAATTAAAAGCTTAATTAAAAAATTAAAGTTTTTTAGTTACGCTTGTTCCGAGCTACCGTAAAATGGGGTAACTTAGACCACTTTTCGTTTTTTTTTACAAAAACCCCCACAACTCAAAAACTATTTGACATAGAAAAATTTTGTCAATGGGCATTAAAGGCCTAATACTGAGGCTACATAACACAATAGAAAGATTTATGGGGTGGCGCCCCCCATTTGCAAACTATGACACTTTCCTCAAGTTTGTCATTTGCATATGTAACTAGAAGAGTTCTACTACAATGCACCAAAATCTGGAGTTATTTGGAGTTATTTTACCAAAAAAAATAATTGATCTTACCACCCGGTCTAAGTTACCCCAAGAGCTGGCGTAACAAAGACCATCACTTTTTTTGAAATTACATAAGGACTATGAGAGGCAGGAGCCAGCAATTTATGGTGAGTGAAGCTAGAGTATAGACCTGTATTTTGCATGTTTCAATTCAAGTTTAATTTAGCTAGTAAGAAAATGGCATCATTTATAAGAAAAAAAGTGGTCTAAGTTACCCCATTTTACGGTATGTAGTATTTTGATACAGTTCACACAGCCTGACACAGGGTGTTAGAGTTACGAATTAGCAAGAGTTTTAAGCGCTGTTTGAATTAGTCTCACAATATGCCAAATTTAGTCACACAAAGTGTCGGAATTCAGGGATTTTGTGGATTTGAATTCTAAAGGCTTTCAAGTAAATATGGCAACAGTTTGTGACGTTTCATTGTTGCTGCCTTCTGGCGCATAGTGTAGTGTTTTGAGAGCGACGTTAAGCAATCAGAATTGAGTTGCGCATACAGTGATCTTTTTATAGCCATTCATTTCTTGGTACGTCCTTAATATGTCGGAATATGGTGTGTTCACCCTATTTAGAAAAAAGTTGAAAATCTGAATGACTGCAATTGGCAGATTTTTTAGAATCGGTTAATTTCTAATTTCCTCAGCTACTCAAGATTAAAGCTAATTTCTTAAGCATGATAAAGCTGGTAGGGTAAATGCAGTATATTCCGACATCATAGGTAATTCCGACACTTCTTGACTTTTTTCCTTTATATTAAGCTTTTTCTTAGTTCCAGGCATTTGTTGTTGGTTGAAATAGTGACGTCATACTCTTGCGTGCCATACTATTGCCAAAACACTAGGTCTGGGCCGTCTGGCGGGAAAATGTTGAGATCCAATGACAGACAGTGTGCGTCACCCAGCAAGAACATCGAAAAATTCGTCAAAGTTGATAGTTGACCTTGCATTACCAAATAGTGATAAAACTGTTTGTGTAGAAAGACTGAAAGAATATTATGATTTGAGACTTTTAAATAAGTCTGTGAATATATTAGGAATCCTTCAAGTATACTTGTATGTATTTGCTGATTTCAAGTCGTAAATAAATTAATAGATGATTAATTTAAGAGACAGTTATAGACACAAAAACTAATTCTGACACAGCTTGGAATTTGACACACACAGCTTGTTCCTAGCTGTGTGCAAAAATTAAAATTTTCTTAATTAAAAGCTTAATAGCTCTTAATTAAAAGCCTAAATCCTAAGTAGTGTTCAATATTCAATAGTGTTCTAATTCCAAGCTGTTGTATTCCAATACAGCTCACACAAGGATCAGAATTTGAACACAAGAGTGTCGGAATTACGAATTAGTAGAGTTTGAAGCACGGCCAGAATTAGTCTCACAAAATGCCAAATTTAGTCACACTCACACTGTCACACAGTGTTGGAATATATGGATTTGGCAGGTTTGCATTCTAGAGGCTTTTAAATAAATATGGCAACATTTTGTGAAGTTTCATTGTTGCTGGCGCGTAGACCGTAGTGCAATGTTTGGAGATGCATAGTGGCAAACCAGAGCTTTTTTAGAATCAGTTCATTTTTAATTTCCTCATTTAATCAAGATTAAGCCAATTTCTCAAGTATGATAATGCTGGTATCCATACTTTACTGGTTTACTTATAGGACTCAAAAGTGAACTTGAGGGAGAGTCTAGTGACGTAAAGCAAACAGAACTCAACTTGCGCGTACGTTTATTTACAGCCATTCATTTTTTGCTACATCCTCAAAGTGTCGGAATATACCACGTTTACCCTAAGCCTATCCATGATACTTTACTCACAGTTTACTGGTCTACTTATAGGACTCAAAAGTGAAGTAGAGGGAGAGTCTAAAAAACTCTCTGCTTTGCCACTAGGATATATGCAGTTTCAAATGTACATGGAAAGTTTTCATGCACAATTGGAATGACTGAAATAGCCCAGAATTGCCCAATACCTGCATAATTTTCATACTTCTCCCCGTGCACAAGCATGCTGCAGAGCAAATTAGCCAACATGATTACTTGCTGAAAGCCACAGGGACCTAACCCCTTCATGGATGTAAACCAGCAAGCCAATGAGCTGCAGGCCGCCAAAACAACGGACGTAACCCACATGCTAAACCCCAATATATTTCTATTCCATGCAGCCTAGCCCCTTCCCCACTTTCGATAAAGAACGCCCTGCGCCACAGTGCTATCAGTACACTGCTCCCTCTCCAGCCTGTCCGTTCTTCTGGAGGCTAAACCTCCACGCTTACCCCCCTGCTCCCCCTCCTTTCGGTACCAGCTTGCGGAAGAATTCTAACCAAACCTAACCTAACCCTTTCGCGGAAAGGTGGAGAGAAGGGTGTAAGTGTGGGGGAAGAAGATGCTGGTGAGCGTCAGGGCTGGGCTTATGCCTGCGAAGTGGGTTTGGTGATGCAACAGTCCGGTGCGGGGCCGTTCCCATTGACGGCAGTCTGGTGCGGTCTGCGGACCCTGTGGCTTACGGCATTCGGAAGAAGTGATGGTATGAGCTTAAATCATTGGTGTAAGAGCTATTGGGCGTAATCCGTTTGGAGCACAGCTTGTGGGCTGAGGCATTGCTTGTTTCATGCTGGTGTGGCGAGATGAGGCAAGTAAGAACAGCTGCATAGGTGTTATGCTGACTATTTCTATTGCATGTAGAGGGTTGGCATTGGCTCTTGGGCTGATTTAAGAGTCAAATTTTCGGGCTACGGCAGCGCTCCCCACAATTGCACACATAGTGGCAAACCAGAGATTTTTTAGAATCAGTTCATTTTTAATTACCTCATTTATTCAAGATGTAAACCAATTTCTTAAGTATGATAATGCTGGTATCCATGATACTTTACTGGTCTACTTATAGGACTCAGAAATGAACTTGAGGGAGAGTCTAAAAAACTCTCTGCTTTGCCACCTAGTATGGAATATATCTACTTGGCGAGCCGCGACTGAATTTTGATACCAGCATCATCCTACATAAGAAATTGGTTTAGATCTTGAATAAATGAGGAAATTAAAAATGAACTGATGCTAAAAACTCTCTGCTTTGCCACCTAGTATGGAATATATCTACTTGGCGAGCCGCGACTGAATTTTTTGAGCAGTGGTTTTATGGATTTGCCAGCCGTGATTCCATTTCTACAAGCCGTGATTCTATTTCACCGAGCCATGAATTCCATATCTCGGCCATGAAAAGTCATTTACGAGGTGCGAATGCAAATTTATTTACAAAGTTTGTGCACGTGTTACCCCAAATCTCTAATTTTACCCTTAAACAGTCAAACGGCAACGATAAAATTTGTCTCTACTGTAAGTTCAGCACGTGTTAATATACAGTCTGACCGCTTTGACATGACTGCAACTATGCGCGATCTTCAACAAACGTTTTGTTTATTTGTTTACATTATGATGTTTATGTTTTATCTGCAAGATATTTTTGGCGGAAACGGTAAAGCAATGCGGATTGCGGAAGTTGAAAATTTTATGAAATGACATGTTTGTGAAGTGCAAACCGCGATTTTTTAATCAAACAAAAATTTATGACATTCGAGCCGCAAGATTTCATACCTACTGAAATTATATGATATTAGAGCCGCGATATTTCAGACAAAAATAGGACTTTTCCAGACTAGTTTGCCACTATGGTGGCAAACCAGAGCTTTTTTAGAATCAGTTCATTTTGAATTTCCTCATTTACTCAAGATTTAAACCAATTTCTTAAGTATGATAATGCTGGTATCCAGGATACTTTACTGGTCTACTTATAGGACTCAAAAATGAACTTGAGGGAGAGTCTAAAAAACTCTCTGCTTTGTCACTATGGATGCTAGTATCCAGGATACTTTACTAGTCTACTTATAGGACTCAAAAATGAACTTGAGGGAGAGTCTAAAAAACTCTCTGCTTTGCCACCATGATTATTTGCACATGTCAAACAATCTTGAAATTCCTCAGATAAATAGTATGGTAGTCTACTAGTAACGGTACTATGATGGAAATTAAAAAAAAAACTGTCACTTCTATACTCGAAATGCACATGTGACATGTTAAAATTTTATGCACGTTTCGTAAGAAGTTGAACAAAGCGATCGTCTTGATTTCACCACACCATCTAGCTAGGTACCTATGATGGCAAAGAGCCTCCATGAATTCAAGATTCAACCAAAGAGACATAACGCATCGACTGTAAACCGTATATGAGCCAAAAATTATTATAGAAATAAATGAGGGGCCCTCACAAAGTGTTAAGTTAAATTTATACACAAGATTATAAAATTCACTCACTTGGCCTTCGAGCTTCATTTTCACCCTCTCTTTCCCTAACACACCATAAAGCAAGAACCAAAACAACTGAGCAGAGATGTTGCCATAAGACTCAGGTGTGAGAATTCTTTTATCGAATCTCATTCGATAAGAATTCTTATGTGAGCTCATCAAATCAACCGCTGCTACGAGAGCAATTTCTATGCATAAGTTTTTATGCAGATATACTTTCAATATAAAATAGGATTTTTGCTCCTGTAGTAATGCAGTCATCACTCATTAGAAACCTGCTACGATGTCGATCCTATATAAAGGGTCGTCACTTAAAAATGGACAAAAAAATAGTGATGTAATATTGCAGGGTGACAAACGAATGGGGTTAGTTAATGCATTCATCGGAATTCTAAATGAAACGTACAAGTAGTGTTTTCCATTTAACTATTCATATCAACCAAATTTGGAATGGGCGTTTTATAATTATTGAAAAAACGATGCACGAGTTTCAATGGGAGACGTCTCACATTATATCATACATGACAACGGATTTTCACTAATGGGTCGTGTCAAATAAAGGTGCTTTCTTAACTTATAATTTTTAATATAGTTCATAGTCACTGTGATGTGTCCTACCATACCAGCGCAGCCCTATCAAAACGTATAAACGAGTCCATGTGTGTGTCGTTTCATTTAAATCTTCCTTTCAGCATGCTGAAAAATATTTCTTGGTCACTGCGAACTTCCAACCCATATGGCTTTGTAACCTGATAGTGATTCCTATGTATATAATTTCTCACTACTATATACGATCGATTGTTGCTGATTTTGTTGAAGGTGTAGAGATGATCTCACACAGGTCAGTTATCTGGACATGGTAAAAATGGGCGGTTTTCTAAATTCATCTTTCAGCCAGAGATAATTTTTTTGGTGGTGATGTAAAATATAATATCACGAAGAAGCCCTCAAAATTGACTGAACCAAAGATCCGCGCATGTCGTCGAACAGAGCATAAGGCTAAAGCCTAGCTTCAGGGTTTTAAAACTTTTTAGAAGCAAGGGGTGGTCTTCATTTTAGCAGCCATCAAATATTAACGCATATTTTAAATACAGTCAGGGTTGGGCAACCATTGCATCATGGGTTAAATCATGATTGAACATATAATAGTTCAATCGTAGCCAGACAATGATAGCACAGGGTGGCCCAGTGGTTAAAGTTCAGAGTACCAAGATTGGAGCAGAGACGCGCGGGTTCGATCCCAGCTCTGTGCGCCAGTTTCTGGTCAGAATCGGCAAGGAGGCCGGGCGGTTAAGCAAAGCAGAATTGTAGCAGTGAGTTGCGAGTTCAAGCCCGCGAAATGCTGCGAATGTTCTGCGAAGTTCAGAATCGGCGACAGGCCTACGGCCTAATAAACGCTGAAACCGCTATTATTATTATTATTAGCCATGGGATAAAATAAATAGTTCCACATTCTGCGTTCGGACTGCGAGGAGTTACGGTCTCCAGAGGTCTCAAGTGTGGGTTACGGTCTCCAGTGGTCAACAGCTTCTGTTGGTAGGATCTGGCATTGCAGTTTTAAGCGTGCCAGGTGAAATGTTCATTTCTTACAGCTTCTGCGTGATAGTGTTCGTACTACAGACTACCCGCAGTACTTCTCTGTACGATGTGCTAGATAAATTTTGCCACCATCGCTGAGACATTTGACTGTGGGATGTTCTGGTTTGATGCGTCTTAATGATCTGAGGCGGGCTGCTCCAACCTGAACACCAGGTGCTGTTATTGTGATTCCTAATGGCAATTTACTTGACGCTGTGGGTTTCGATATGCGTAGTGCAACTCTTCGCGTTTCGGTGGATGAAGGCGCTTATTTTCGCTAGCCCTCTACATGACCTGATACAGCTAAACTCAAGACCTCGTCCAACCCTCACGTGACCTGGTTAAAACTTTACGCACGACCTGTTCTGGCAATGTTTTGACCAGTTCATCTCGATGGATGACCAATTCTAGTCCGATACATATGAACAGATCCAACTCAACGAAGGACCTGCTCTTGATAAATTCAACAAGTTCCAACTCAATGTACGGCCTGTTCTTGCCCTAGTTTGTCCAGTTCAACCTTTGCGTACCACCTCTAACATCGCTAAAAATAAGAAGTTTCAACTTAACAAGCGACCTACTCTAGCCCCATGTATGATTTGTTCGAAGTGAGCGAATAAAAAAGACCACCATAAGACTAGTTGATTGGGAGATCAAGACGTCTGAAAGTGTTTGTGTTAAACTTCGGTGAATTGGATTTTTCACCAACGATCAAACTTCGTTCAGCCAGGTCTTAATGCAGCGGCAATAAAATATATTGTGGCACGTATAATTCATTCTAATGAACTAAAGGTACCATCGATATTGTGATATGAAATTCCGACAAACTTTTCTAACGCTACTTCGTTCTACAGGTTGACCGTTGAAAGTGCATTTCAATAGCCGACTCTCAGGAAACTTTTAGGTTATGCAATTTGAACTGGTCGGATCATTTATTATCGTTGGCAAAACGATTAGAATTGAGGTTACAACTCTATGGTCAGCAAACATTTCAAACGAATATGGCTGACCGGGCTCAGAATGACATCAACGGTACACATTAGTCAGACAACTTTGCTTCTGTCCTAAAATATGTCTCAGTAAAAACTCGTCATCGTCTTTCGTAATTGTTTAGGATAAAAAAGTTACCAGCTATGGGAAATAATGAAGCTACACGTCGGGCTTGGACGCATGTTGCACAGTTACCACGGAAACAGGCTTATTTTTATTTGAATATCTATGAGAAAACCATGTTTCAGCAGGCGACACTGGGGAGAAGTGGCTTACGAAATACTTCATGGTTGCCTTCAAGCGAAACCCTTGCCAGAGGTGTGATACTGCAGTCCTCCGATGAAAAAGGCAGGGACCAAGAGATCAAACCCTTAAATAGATAGAACTAATGGATTAAATACGCGAGTTTGAGTTCAAAAATTCTGACAATAATGCCAGATACTGATGTCTCACGTCTCCGGAGATACTTAGTTGTTTGAATGAAAGTCATCACGCACAGCACGACTCCTAGCGATGGGGATTATTTCTATCTTTTTCGCCTATAGAGGTTCAGGTGGGCAGACACATAACGTTCATTACTTGACTTCCACAGGTTCACAATAAAGACAAACTGCAGAAAATTGCTTGAGAAAGCTAGTATCTCGACGCAACATTTATGAACCGTAGAAAATAATTAATGATAGCACCATCAGCTTAACTTGCAGAGACAGCCTTTACATTAGGAGATAGAATACTGATCCTCCACAGCAAAATAAAATTGGACTAATATTTCAAGTTTCAACAATATTAAAGACAACACAAACTTACCAGCAATCCAGAAGGGAGAATAAGAAGAATAAGCAGATAGATACTCCTTCGTATTCACTTGACAAGCCTCATTAGGAAAAATCTTTATTTGGGCTTGCATTTTAAGGAGCCTTACAGCACTTCATGATTAATACACAGTGGAATTTTTTTATGAGATGTTATCCGAAAAATCAATGAGAGCACTATAGCAGGTTCAAATCTGAGATATGCATCAAGAAAAACCTAATCTAAAGGGTGACCTGAAAACCGTTCAAATGCAAATCAAGGTTACAGAGGCACTGATGCTGTCTCTAAATGTAGGAACTTGACCAAGTTGTAATAGTCAATTTACAACGTATAAAAAAAAAAGACATGCACATTGCAGTCGTGGTTGTCATCTTTGTTGTGACGCAGGGTCAGATGCACTGGAAAGGATGGCACAGAAGGCAAGGCTGCAGTAGAGAGCAGGCGCCAGGGTGCGCTGGTCATCATTACTGAGCTCAAGGCATCGCTCATACGCCACACTACTGATAGCCACTCGCGGCACATGGTCCACGGGACCTGACGCATTCTTCACAATGCTGTGTAGGCTTGTGCCGGCAAGCAAGTGACGCAGAAGAGGCAAGTTGGACATTACTGCACTTCCCACCTGAGCCAGACAAATAAAATCATGCCCTAGACGATAATGAAATAAATATGATGATTAATTAGTTCCAAGGAAACTATATATCGGAACTACCTAGATTCTAGAAGATTGAATATACCATCTTCTAGGCAGATGGGAAACGGTAGATAAAATAAGGAAAAGTCAATCTTCAACGATATTAATAAGTATAAGATGAATTTTTGCCGCACAAGAGCTGTGGAAATTCAGGCCACAAATGCTGGCTTCGATTCACCTTGAGGTTGAATAGGCCATTGATGAAGCTCTCTCGCACATGGTAGAGAACAGGCGAGTGCGAGGTGCGTTTTGTGATGAGCATCGCCTGCAGCATCCCCGTCACCTAGTGGAGGAGGACAGTCACAGAATGAAATGCTGTCAACGTTCCTGGTCACAATTGGCAAGCATGCCTTCACTCTATTGCTTCTTTCCATAGTGCCAGTCTTTTGTCTACTTCTTCTAAGAAGTTCTGCTATGCATATTTTATCCAGTAAATATTTTCCATCAGGTCAAATTTAGCAAGATGTTCTACATGATTCAACTGGAAAAAAAGTTTACATACAAGCCTACACCAGTATTCACTGGGTTCCTCATATTATAGAAGAATAAAAAATTCATAAACACTTAGTGCATTGTTACTAACCTGAGCCAGCTGACACTTAATGTTGGTGTCTGTGGCAGAGAGCTTGCGTGTATACATACCATACTGCAAATTAGGCATCACGTATATGTCAGCTTCTGGCACATTTTTCATAGCTTCCTCAACCTGGGAAAAAATATCTGGTCTGGTCTGGTCACTTAGAACCCTAATGATGTTTCCGTATAATAACGTTCTGTTATGCCCATGAATCTTTGCATGGATTTCCCAGGATTTCTATAGAATTTTCACCTGGTAGCCAATTTTGAACATCTAGCAGTCTTCATTTCGGTTGATTCTGGACACTTTGCACACTTACAGTTTCTTCAGTAATTTTTTTTTATATAATTTTACTGACAAACTTTTTGAACAGCATTCTCTTCAGATGAAAATACTTCGAAATAAATTTATTTGCAATATTTACCAGCAGCTTGCACATTCTTAATGTTAATTAAATTTTTATTAAAATGTTCTATAGTGTAATTTAAATTTCTAGAATGTGATGATTCCCTATTTTAATAAGTCATTTTACACTGAAAAAATCTGTGAAATATTGAATTCCAAATAAATTTCAATGATAAATATTGAGGGTTCTGTATATATACATGATACATTGTGTATAATGAAAGACACTCTTAAAAAAAGAATTAATTTTATGATTGTTTCAATGAATTAAGTCACAAAATATAGTCTATCAAGAGCATAAAGTTTAGTTTTTGATTTAAGGTGGAGAAAATACCCACTTCAATTAGTGAAGATGATGGATGAAGCATTTATTTGCACACCTTCACATATAGCTTGTATGGGTGGAGCTTGCTGTCGCTGGTCTCAATCGGGACAAGGCCAGCATCAAGCAGCTCCACTTGAAGAGAACTCGTACTTGCCAATGCCTGGGGTGCTGCATGCTCCACAAAAAGATGGCAGTAACAAATGCACCCACGCATAACTGTCACTGCCACCAAGTTTTTGGGCTGAGAAGAGTAATAAGAACACAAATTAGATATCAAACAAATTAGATATCATGTATACCTATATTGCAGAATATGGTTAGGAAAATAAAAATACATTAAACACCGCATAATAGAAGGCAAGGATAACAAATTAAATGTAGAGACCAAATAGATGGCATTGCATATTAATTTAACATAAAGCAAAAGATGTGTATGAATGGAACAATTTTATTAGGAATAATTAATACATAGGTCTTTTACTTGTGTCAAAGAAATTTGTTCTTTCTCCTACAAACATCTTAAACATTGAAAAGCAGATTAGCTGCAAGATGCAACTGTGCACAGAAAACAATGCCTTACAAAATATTTCGGCAGCCATAAGTTTTTTATGCCACAAAAATGAAGTGAGTTACGGTAGCTCAAGTTGAAACATTGCATGATGAATTTGCAATGTTCATGGCACAGAATTCTTCTTAAATAGGTTTTTTTGACAAGGAGATGTGCCTATGAATGCTCTAGTAACTATAGATCCAAGAATTTATTTACATACTAAGATATCATATTAGATGTATGACTGATACTGGTTTAGTTGATTCACTACAACCCAATGAACAATTAAAACCAGAACTATGTAAAATCAAAATAAAATGACAAATATGTTACAAAGGAAAACTTGCATAATTAGATAGCCATGCTCACCAATTGAAAATTCTTTGGGATCAGGGGTCTCAGTGGCTGTTCATTGAGACTTGAAACAAGGCAGATATTCTGACATACATGACGGAATAATTTCTTTCCAATGCCAGGGACGCTTTCCAGCTAAAAAGAGACAAAGAAAAATAAAATTTATCACAATGGAATTTTCTAACTAAAACTAGCTAAATTCTTAAGGTACCACTAACTACACAACAAATGAAAGTTCAAGAGGCCAATTTAAAAAAACAGGATTTTAAAAATTTGGGAATTTGCAAAAGTAGCTCCCTATAAGGACATGTAATTTGTCACTGTTCCTCCACTACACTCAACTCGCTCATTTATAATGAAATGCACACACTGTGGATCAGTACATTACTGATCAGCACACTTCTGATCAGTACCTAATATATTTTTCTTACATTTGAGCAAACCAGAAAATTCAAAACTATTGTAATGTAAATTAAGAGCTCTCTTGCAATTTGTACATGAAGACCTTTTGGTTTGTGAGAAAAGTTTCCACTAAATGGTGGATGCTCATGTGTTTTGTATTAGTGGTTAAGATTCTCAAAATATTTCAGTAATTTTTGTAAATGATTTGGAAATGATAAATTCTCCATGCATATATAAAAAATTGCCTATAGGGAACAACATTAGTGATAATGTGTACTCTTTGTGAAAACAGATGCAGTTAGTTGACTTGTTATGCATAATTGAGCAGGAAGGCCACAGAAAGGTTGAATGTTGAAATAAAAAATGCAGTTTGTTGATTTACATTGATCATCACAATGTGAGTATATTCTAATGAGTTGAATGAATGTAACTTGCTGGTTATGGTAAGCATTTGTTGTATTTTATTTCATCTACCATATCAAACTGTTCCTATACATAACTTATGCATGCCTGGTCAGATGGGTACTTTAAAAAAACTGATATTCATCAACATTGGACTTGCAAACAATAAGAAACTATCTTTGATTATGTTAAATTATTTCAGGAAGAAAGCAATATCATAAGAAAATATGAATGGGTTCAAAAATTAAATATCAATAATTGTAAATATGATGCATACAAATATATACATATACATGATATTCTAGCAGGCAAAATTAATACTACGGTATTGAAAATGACAATATTAGACTACGTATATGCACAATTATGTTCTATGTAATAATTCAAGGGACAATTCTTGTATTACAACTTACTTGAGTGATGCAAGTGAGAGGTCGACAGTCACAGAGTGCCGTTGCTGCTGAGAGTTTGAGGCCATACTCCTGAAGTGTTTCAACAGAAGCATGATTGAGTTCTGCAAGAACATCTCTTTTCTGTGCAAGGGACAGCACTAAGCCATTAATACTTGCATTACTTTTCTCATTACTACCACTAGAAGCATCTGCTTTCTGATGGACTCCAAAGGAGGGTTGAAAGGTTTTCAGAGCAGACAATTTTTGGGAATTTTCTGAATAAAAGTTTATCAATAAAGAATTGCTTAGATTATGGACTGTCAGTCTATTTAGAGATAACAATCTAGAGCTTAATGGCTGGATCATTTTAGCAATGATCAGTTGGTGTGATAATATAATGCCATGCAATAGAAAAACAATTTATGGGCACAGGATCTTGTTCATTGACAAGTTGGTAATGGTAGTGATGAATAATTAGAATTCATTTTCTGCAGGATGTAAGCAGTTAATTATCATTAACGTCAATACTGCATTCTTATAGACTAACAACAATTTTACCAAACACTTCTCAGGATATATAAGAGAGACTCCAGTTTAGCCCAACATTGCTGCATAATCCTATTAATAATGTTGAAAAAAAAAACGTTAATTAAATAATAACCAATTAAAACCCATATTTAACATGAAGGCTATGTACATCAAACGCCTGTTTTGAAATTTTGACAACTTGAGATTCATCTTCTTTAATTAACATAACACTTACCAAAGCAAAAATTTCATTCAAAGGTCATATCCTACCTGCTCTTCCCTATTTTAAAACGTTTTTAACACATTTTTCTTAGCTTAGCTTCGCGTTTGTTTGTTTGTTTGTTTATTTGTTTGTTTGTTTGTTGTTAACATTGACAACGAAAATTAGTCCACTGTACGTTTACCATCAAATTTCTAAAATTCGTGTGTTGTGTGCTTTTCGCTTTAATCATAAATCTGCACGACCCACGTTTTTGACGCAAGCCATAATTTATTTTCTACTTTTTAGTCCACAAGAAAAACGTGTTTTTAAAAAAAGTATGTTTAAGTATTTTATTTTCTCCTTTTTAGTCCGTTGCTGCACGGACTAAAAAGCATGACTTGACCTACGTATTGATGATACGCAGCGTCGGCGCCTGCTCGCCTATAACGTAAGCGCCAGCACGTCACACTATATATATACTATATATATATACTTTACTCAATTAAGCTAATTTAGGTCTCTAATTGCTAGTTTTTATGATTGTATCTGAAATTGTTAGGCGAAAATAGCCTGCATGCCGAATTTCAGATCTCTAGAGCAATCAGAAGTGGGCTAATTTTCGTTGTCAATTTTAACAACAAACAAACAAACGCAAAGCTAAGCTAAGAGAAACGTTTTAAAAATAACAAATTCAGCAATGCCAAAGCAGACTGGCAAACCCCTGAGCAAGAAAGCCTGTTGTGTTTATAAGGAATCGAATTAGGCTATCAAGCTTTAAATCAAAAAGATTATTCTTCGACAATAAATTCACTGGTTCTTTAGAGACCTCAAATAACACACATGCTTTTGCCGTGAACCCAACTGACTTTCTCCTTGGTACTTGGTCGCGAACGCAATAAGTGTGCATCAAGGGAGTGCAGCCATGCACCACCAATTTTGTGCACCAATAAGCCCTGAATAATGAATAAAACACCTTGGATCTCTCCGTCCACCAGTCAGCCGTGAAGCACTCAGCTTTGTCCTCCTCCAGGCTCCGGCATTGCATAGAACCTGCCGTGCAGCACCAGGCCGCGGATCGAATATGACTTCCGGGCACAATTAAATTACGCAATTCTAAGTTCACCACATCTGAGACTAGGTTTCAGATAGCATAGTTTTGTTCCAAAATTTATCGTCCTTCAAAGAGTGGCCGTTTGACCGAGGGCTGGTTCGACGCACGGCCAAGATACGATTGTCCTGAAGTGTTGAACACTAGGTCCGATCCGGAAGGCAGGAATCATGATGGTCCATTACATCCAGGGCAGTGGTGGTCTTCGTCATGGGCTGCCGACCCTGCATCAACAGGATTCAACTGCTTAGGTGCCAGGATGACAATATCTATAGCATTTAGATGGTTGATGTTGGTTCCGGGACTGATTTGAGCGTTAATTTGCTGGTCAACAGCTGCGCACTGGGTGAATAGCTAGAGGTCAGCATAGCCCAAGTCCACAGTGCAATTCATATACCTTCCCGAGCGTAACGCAGCCGGGCATCTTCATGGCTTTTGACACAAAGCGCCCACCACAACAGCGCTGTTCAGTCACAGGCCAGAGCGCATACAGGCTGGAGCACAACTGGCCAGGGCGCAACAGGCCCTACCGCAACAGCTACTCCTAACGTAACCTAACCTAACCTGCACTGCCTGTTGCGGTAGGGCCTGTTGCGCTGCGGTGCTGTGGAGCAGTGGGTGTGTTGTGCAAAGCGGATTTACTGTTAGCCGAAGTTACCCACAGCTCATTGGTCTGAGGCTATGTGTATATATTGCATGCTGATGGTTGGCGTTAGGCCCAGGGCCTGTTTACGAGTCAATTTTGTTACCCATGGCTGCGCTCCCCTGCGCACCTGCATCAACTTCTTCTTCTATTTGTAGTTGAAGGAGCTCTGGAGACGCGTCCAAGGTAGCCCCTCAACAGGACGGTGATTAACGTGGGTTGCGTAACTGTGGACAAAAATCAGAGAAAAGACACTTCAGAGTGCAGACTTTCTAAGAGAATGTTGCTACTGGTAAGGGCAAATGCTGCATTTAAATGAATGAGGTTTGAAAATATGATCTTATTTCATCCCGGGTTAGTGTTCACTGACATGCCCTGCACTCAGCCTCACACGAGTTTGCAGGCTCTACCAAAGGTCCAGCCTGGAGCTTCTTCCGACCAAAACGATCTTATCAATATGGGAGAGTGAGTTGCTACCTCACAACAAACAAAACTCCTGTGGGCATGTGTCTGAGGGATCAAAAATTCAGAGTAATATTGAGGTGAGCAGCAAGAATCTTTACAAAGGGCAGTCACAACAAGCTGTACACTAAAGACTAAACAAAGAGCTGTTCCCAAAACGACTGCAGAGAGTGATTCTGCTCACATCAAATTTGGCACTTAGTTTAGTGCAGTTGGATGGAACTGAATGGGATGTGGGAGTTAGTTTCACACAAGTTTTATTTAGTTATGTTCAAACTAGAGATTTTATATCAGTGCTTATAATAGATGAAGTTTTAGTAGCAGATAAAAATGTGGCTACGGCATCAACAATTTGATTCTGGATGGGGCAGGGATAAGGGCCTCCTCCAAGCAAGTTCTTCAGTGTGACAGGGATATTCAGTCGAGTCAGTGTGTTAGTTCGAAGTTGAGCTCTAAGGAGTACACATTTCTCCAGAAATCTAAATTGCTTCATTGGTTTTGCCGTGATTGCGAAAAACCAACTCTTGGTGCTCGAAAAAGAGAGGAGTCGGTGGAAGAGCACTGCAATGAGTCGAAATTTTGGGGCCCAGCAAGTTAAGTTATCTGCAGAGCATCAATCATCTAGAGAATCAGTGTGGTGCGAACTTACTCTAAAAGGCAAAGATAGCCTTCTCATAGGGGTAATTTACAGATCACCTAACAGAATAGAATAGAATAGAATAGAAGTGTCGGCGTTGAAGAAATAGGCCCATGGCCTGTTGCCGATTCTTGAACCTTTTGTGACTTGATTCACAAGACAAGGGATCCGGCCTTTGGAACCCGATCTTTCTATAGCTGACGATTGATTGAGATAGCTGCTGGACTTATTGACTGATCCGTAATTTGCTAGGCATTTTAAGACTGAACATATAGTATAGTACCGTAAAATGGGGTAACTTAGACCACTTTTCATTTTTTTAACAAAAATCCCCACAACTCAAAAACTATTTGACATAGAAAAATTTTGTCAATGGGCATTAAAGGCCTAATACTGAGGCTACATAACA
>NW_025943065.1:0-457 GCF_000764305.2 Hyalella azteca | reverse complement strand
ATAATTTATTTTCTACTTTTTAGTCCACAAGAAAAATGTGGTTTTTTAAAAAGTTTTTTTCAAGTATTTTATTTATGATCTTTTTATAGAGAATTCACTCAACGGCTCAACCCAATTAAAATGGTATGAAATTACAAATGTCAAGCGGTATTTAAGCTTACAGATACAGAAGAAATGCTATACGACTGCTGATATGACGCTTGCAGACGCAGTAGACAAGGTCATTGTAAATGCTCAATCGTCAATGGCATGTTTATGGATACAGTAATATCACACAGAAAATGTCATTTATTCTACTGTCCATAGTGGCAAACCACAGATTTTTTAGAATCAGTTCATTTTTAATTTCCTCATTTACCCAAGATTTAAATCAATTTCTTATGCATGATACTGCTGGTATCCAGGATACTTTACTGGTCTACTGGTATTATTGCAGATTAACTACATCCAAAAAAAA
>NW_025943064.1:12420-14225 GCF_000764305.2 Hyalella azteca | reverse complement strand
TAAAGAGGCAATTAATTCACCGACAAATTGACGTCTGCCAATTATCACCTCAAACAACAGCAAAAAAAGGAAACATGAGCGCCAGCAAAAAAAAAACTCGTTGAATTTAACCACCGCAGGCGCAGAAAAAACTGCGTTCCTCCGAGTTTAGACACAAATATGGTAATGGTCACCCCTTAATCACCCTTATGACCGCCCCTTAATCACCCTTAACGCGCCCTTTAGATGGGATGCTCCATTGAATTTAAGTCTCAATTATTACACACGAGGCGACATTGTGGCAATTATCATTTAAAGCGCGCTGAATAAATACAAAAAAAAGCGCGCGTGCGGCGGTCGCTGGGACGACATTTTTATGGCAGGTCTTTGAATGGGACGAGTTTTTAGGGATTAAATCGCACAAATGGCCGCGCCAAGATTAAATCGTTCTGATGGCCATTGAAGATGGACGGCCAAGCGCGCCAATGCCATATGCATACATAGGGACTGGCGGCCAGCGGCCGACGTAACGGGGCAGAAGCGCGGCTGGCCGACCATACATCGCCGATAATGTGGGTGGTTGGCCGACCATACGCCGCCGATAATGTGGGTGGTTGGCCGACCATACGCCGCCGGGAATATCAGATTATGGTAATGGTTGTTAAATAATAATAGTAATGGTCATGTAGGGTACTCAGCCATTGCGTCTCTTGCGATACGGCTAGAGCCTGTCTCTTATACACATCTAGATGTGTATAAGAGACAGGCACTTAGGCCGCTACGTGCACTTAGGCCGCTACGTGCACTTAGGCCGCTACGTGCACTTAGGCCGCTACGTGCACTTAGGCCGCTACGTGCACAGGTGACAGCATGCTGACGATGGAAGCTGTCGCAACGCTGACCGCGGCGCTGACATGAGCTGCATGCTAAGCAGCATTGCGAGATCATGCAGCATGAGCAGCATGACAAGTGCTGCACATGCTGCATGCTGCCTAGCTTGTCACCGCAGTAAATAGATTTTCATGAAGCGTGTTTTTACTAATAAAATTGATGATTCCATTATCCTTCCGTTAGCAACATACAACATAACACCTTGATTAATGCAACATAATAACTTAATTAAATATTCCTTCATGACTAATTTAAAACATAGCGGCGTCTGTTATCTATATATTAAGTTAATAATTTAATCCTCAATTAGGTTTAACTATTTTCTTCAATACCAATTATTACAAAAAAATGATCCATGTGCACTAAAGTCGCCAGTTTCAGTATATAAGTCGCCGCCCTCCAGTACATAACACGTCAGAAATGTATAATAAGTTCACATTTTATAATGGAAACTAGAGCATTATTTCTGCTCTATAAACACAACAAAATCTTATCAATTGTTAGCGACTCAAGTATGGTTGAATGCGACTTTAGTGCACAATGATACTTGAAGTATCATTGAATGTACCTAAACATGCTCAATATTGGCCGGAAACCATGTATAATCATGTATAATCAACCATGTATAATCACCAACCATGTATAATCACCACAAACCACACCAAATAATCCCTTAACCATCCAAACCTAATTAACACAAAAAACCTGCCACACCCAAACCATTAATTAGTGTGAACAAATTAAACCAATTAAGAAACAGGACAGAACAATAAAACAGAGAAGAGAAGAAAAAAGAGAAGAAAAAAGAGTGCACAGTAAAGAGCGCGACAAATACGTACTCAATTAAAGAGCGCCATTCGCCAGGCAGTAAAGAGCAAACGCAATAATAAATAAGGCAGTAAAGAGGCAACACAATAATAAATAAGGCAATAAAG
>NW_025943064.1:3060-11857 GCF_000764305.2 Hyalella azteca | reverse complement strand
CTGGGGCCGTATTTGGGCTGTACTGGGGCCGTATTTGGGCTGTACTGGGGCCGTATTTGGGCTGTACTGGGGCCGTATTTGGGCCGTACTGGGGCCGTATTTGGGCTGTACTGGGGCCGTATTTGGGCCGTACTGGGGCCGTATTTGGGCTGTACTGGGGCCGTATTTGGGCCGTACTGGGGCCGTATTTGGGCTGTACTGGGGCCGTACCAAGCCTGGGCGCGTAATGCGTGCGCTGATGACGCGTCGTTCGTCACGCGCTCGCCTCGCGTCAGGCGTGCGGTGATAACGGCCATTAGTGGCGGCCATTAGCCTCCGGCCTGCCATTTAGTGGCAGCCATTAGCCTCCGGCCTGCCATTTAGTGGCAGCCATTAGCCTGCGGCCTGCCATTTAGTGGCAGCTATTAACTCCTGGCCTGCCATTGAGTGGCGGCCATTAGCCTCCGGCCTGCCATTGAGTGGCGGCCATTAGCCTCCGGCCTGCCATTTAGTGGCAGCCATTTGACGTTGAGCCAGTCTTGTTAAACTAAGCATTAGGCCACACTGCGCCACATGCCACACTGCGCCACATGCCACACTGCGCCACATGCCACACTGCGCCACATGCCACACCGCGCCACATGCCACACCGCGCCACATGCCACACCTGTCTCTTATACACATCTAGATGTGTATAAGAGACAGCACTTAGGCCGCTACGTGCACTTAGGCCGCTACGTGCACTTAGGCCGCTACGTGCACTTAGGCCGCTACGTGCACTTAGGCCGCTACGAGCACTTAGGCCGCTACGTGCACTTAGGCCGCTACGNGCAGGGACGGCGCACTAGAGACGCAGGGACGGCGCACTAGAGACGCAGGGACGGCGCACTAGAGACGCAGGGACGGCGCACTAGAGACGCAGGGACGGCGCACTAGAGACGCAGGGACGGCGCACTAGAGACGCAGGGACGGCGCACTAGAGACGCAGGGACGGCGCACTAGAGACGCAGGGACGGCGCACTAGAGACGCAGGGACGGCGCACTAGAGACGCAGGGACGGCGCACTAGAGACGCAGGGACGGCGCACTAGAGACGCAGGGACGGCGCACTAGAGACGCAGGGACGGCGCACTAGAGACGCAGGGACGGCGCACTAGAGACGCAGGGACGGCGCACTAGAGACGCAGGGACGGCGCACTAGAGACGCAGGGACGGCGCACTAGAGACGCAGGGACGGCGCACTAGAGACGCAGGGACGGCGCACTAGAGACGCAGGGACGGCGCACTAGAGACGCAGGGACGGCGCACTAGAGACGCAGGGACGGCGCACTAGAGACGCAGGGACGGCGCACTAGAGACGCAGGGACGGCGCACTAGAGACGCAGGGACGGCGCACTAGAGACGCAGGGACGGCGCACTAGAGACGCAGGGACGGCGCACTAGAGACGCAGGGACGGCGCACTAGAGACGCAGGGACGGCGCACTAGAGACGCAGGGACGGCGCACTAGAGACGCAGGGACGGCGCACTAGAGACGCAGGGACGGCGCACTAGAGACGCAGGGACGGCGCACTAGAGACGCAGGGACGGCGCACTAGAGACGCAGGGACGGCGCACTAGAGACGCAGGGACGGCGCACTAGAGACGCAGGGACGGCGCACTAGAGACGCAGGGACGGCGCACTAGAGACGCAGGGACGGCGCACTAGAGACGCAGGGACGGCGCACTAGAGACGCAGGGACGGCGCACTAGAGACGCAGGGACGGCGCACTAGAGACGCAGGGACGGCGCACTAGAGACGCAGGGACGGCGCACTAGAGACGCAGGGACGGCGCACTAGAGACGCAGGGACGGCGCACTAGAGACGCAGGGACGGCGCACTAGAGACGCAGGGACGGCGCACTAGAGACGCAGGGACGGCGCACTAGAGACGCAGGGACGGCGCACTAGAGACGCAGGGACGGCGCACTAGAGACGCAGGGACGGCGCACTAGAGACGCAGGGACGGCGCACTAGAGACGCAGGGACGGCGCACTAGAGACGCAGGGACGGCGCACTAGAGACGCAGGGACGGCGCACTAGAGACGCAGGGACGGCGCACTAGAGACGCAGGGACGGCGCACTAGAGACGCAGGGACGGCGCACTAGAGACGCAGGGACGGCGCACTAGAGACGCAGGGACGGCGCACTAGAGACGCAGGGACGGCGCACTAGAGACGCAGGGACGGCGCAGCCACATTCCTAGCGATGCTGGGAGATAAGACGACGACGTCCCCCTCTAGAAACTGCACTGTCGTGCCCTAGGCAGGCTAGGAGCAGCGGGGGAGCAGGCATGTCCCTTTTTGAGGCATATTTCTGGAATAAATTAAATCCATGCTGCCGCACAGCGGCCGCTACCGGCTTAAATCCTGCTTAAAATCTGCTGTCATGTATGCGGCAGGCAAGGTCAGTCCTGCTCTAAACTTGCTCTAAACCTGCTCTGCTGCTTCAATCGGCGCCCACTCTTGCTCTTAGTTTTAAATGGGACGGTAAGGAAAGGAGAGGGAAGAAGAAGGAAGGCGAGGGAAGGAGAAAAAGAGAGGAAAGGAGAAGGAAGGAGAGGGAAGGAGAGGAAAGAAGAGGGAAGGAGGGGAAAGGAGAGGGAAGGAGAGGAAAGAAGGGGAAAGGAGAGGAAAGGAGAGGAAAGGAGAGGAAAGAAGAGAGGAAAGGAGAGGAAAGGAGAGGAAAGGAGAGGAAAGAAGACAGGAAAGGAGAGGAAAGGAGAGGAAAGAAGAGAGGAAAGGAGAGGAAAGGAGAGGGAAGGAGAGGAAAGAAGACAGGAAAGGAGAGGAAAGGAGAGGAAAGAAGAGAGGAAAGGAGAGGAAAGGAGAGGGAAGGAGAGGAAAGAAGACAGGAAAGGAGAGGAAAGGAGAGGAAAGAAGAGAGGAAAGGAGAGGAAAGGAGAGGGAAGGAGAGGAAAGAAGACAGGAAAGGAGAGGAAAGGAGAGGAAAGAAGAGAGGAAAGGAGAGGAAAGGAGAGGGAAGGAGAGGAAAGAAGACAGGAAAGGAGAGGAAAGGAGAGGAAAGAAGAGAGGAAAGGAGAGGAAAGGAGAGGGAAGGAGAGGAAAGAAGACAGGAAAGGAGAGGAAAGGAGAGGAAAGAAGAGAGGAAAGGAGAGGAAAGGAGAGGGAAGGAGAGGAAAGAAGACAGGAAAGGAGAGGAAAGGAGAGGAAAGAAGAGAGGAAAGGAGAGGAAAGGAGAGGGAAGGAGAGGAAAGAAGACAGGAAAGGAGAGGAAAGGAGAGGAAAGAAGAGAGGAAAGGAGAGGAAAGGAGAGGGAAGGAGAGGAAAGAAGACAGGAAAGGAGAGGAAAGGAGAGGAAAGAAGAGAGGAAAGGAGAGGAAAGGAGAGGGAAGGAGAGGAAAGAAGACAGGAAAGGAGAGGAAAGGAGAGGAAAGAAGAGAGGAAAGGAGAGGAAAGGAGAGGGAAGGAGAGGAAAGAAGACAGGAAAGGAGAGGAAAGGAGAGGAAAGAAGAGAGGAAAGGAGAGGAAAGGAGAGGGAAGGAGAGGAAAGAAGACAGGAAAGGAGAGGAAAGGAGAGGAAAGAAGAGAGGAAAGGAGAGGAAAGGAGAGGGAAGGAGAGGAAAGAAGACAGGAAAGGAGAGGAAAGGAGAGGAAAGAAGAGAGGAAAGGAGAGGAAAGGAGAGGGAAGGAGAGGAAAGAAGACAGGAAAGGAGAGGAAAGGAGAGGAAAGAAGAGAGGAAAGGAGAGGAAAGGAGAGGGAAGGAGAGGAAAGAAGACAGGAAAGGAGNCACTTAGGCCGCTACGTGCACTTAGGCCGCTACGTGCACTTAGGCCGCTACGTGCACTTGGGCCGCTACGTGCACTTAGGCCGCTACGTGTACTTAGGCCGCTACGTGAACTTAGGCCGCTACGTGAACTTAGGCCGCTACGTACACTTAGGCCGCTACGTGCACTTAGGCAGCTACGTGGCATCTCTAGCATCTTAAGTCTTATAATGTGTACCATATTTATATAGGATATATTTATATATCTTATGTTGTTCTTTTTTTACGCTTTCTTTTGTGTAATTACTCTAAGACACCAGGCTCATTATGTTGCTGGTGACTAGTGACTAGTGGGTTGACTTGTGACTGGTGGGGTGACTAGTGACTAGTGGGGTGACTTGTGACTGGTGGGGTGACTAGTGACTAGTGGTGTGACTAGTGACTGGTGGGGTGACTATAGTGACTGGTGGGGTGATTAGTGACTGGTGGGGTGACTAGTGGCTAGTGGGGTGACTATAGTGACTGGTGGGGTGACTAGTGGGGTGACTACAGTAACTGGTAGGGTGACTAGTGACTAGCGAAGTGGACTAGTGAAGTGACTAGTGACTGGTGGGGTGACTAGTGACTAGTGGGGTGACTATAGTTACTGGTGGGGTGACTTGTGACTAGTGGGGTGACTAGTGACTAGTGGGGTGACTATAGTGACTTGTGGGGTGACAAGTGACTAGTGGGGAAATACAAGGACTGTACACGTGAGGGGGACTGTACACGTGAGGGGGACTGTACACGTGAGGGGGACTGTACACGTGAGGGGAACTGTACACGTGAGGGGGACTGTACACGTGAGGGGGACTGTACACGTGAGGGGGACTGTACACGTGAGGGGGACTGTACACGTGAGGGGGACTGTACACGTGAGGGGGACTGTACACGTGAGGGGGACTGTACACGTGAGGGGGACTGTACACGTGAGGGGGACTGTACACGTGAGGGGGACTGTACACGTGAGGGGGACTGTACACGTGAGGGGGACTGTACACGTGAGGGGGACTGTACACGTGAGGGGGACTGTACACGTGAGGGGGACTGTACACGTGAGGGGGACTGTACACGTGAGGGGGACTGTACACGTGAGGGGGACTGTACACGTGAGGGGGACTGTACACGTGAGGGGGACTGTACACGTGAGGGGGACTGTACACGTGAGGGGGACTGTACACGTGAGGGGGACTGTACACGTGAGGGGGACTGTACACGTGAGGGGGACTGTACACGTGAGGGGGACTGTACACGTGAGGGGGACTGTACACGTGAGGGGGACTGTACACGTGAGGGGGACTGTACACGTGAGGGGGACTGTACACGTGAGGGGGACTGTACACGTGAGGGGGACTGTACACGTGAGGGGGACTGTACACGTGAGGGGGACTGTACACGTGAGGGGGACTGTACACGTGAGGGGGACTGTACACGTGAGGGGGACTGTACACGTGAGGGGGACTGTACACGTGAGGGGGACTGTACACGTGAGGGGGACTGTACACGTGAGGGGGACTGTACACGTGAGGGGGACTGTACACGTGAGGGGGACTGTACACGTGAGGGGGACTGTACACGTGAGGGGGACTGTACACGTGAGGGGGACTGTACACGTGAGGGGGACTGTACACGTGAGGGGGACTGTACACGTGAGGGGGACTGTACACGTGAGGGGGACTGTACACGTGAGGGGGACTGTACACGTGAGGGGGACTGTACACGTGAGGGGGACTGTACACGTGAGGGGGACTGTACACGTGAGGGGGACTGTACACGTGAGGGGGACTGTNCTCCCCTCCTGGTCCCCCCACGCGACCCCAGCCACCTCTCCCCCTCACACTTCACTCCTCCCCCGCACTTCACTCCCCTTCGTCTCCCCTCCATCTCCCCCCGTGGGGCCCCAGCGGGCCTCGCCGCTAATGGGATTTTATGCCTCCTCGTTAGGCAGCATTCATGTTTCCGCGTCCCTCTAATGAGGGCCCCGCGCCTCTATAATGAGGGCCTCACGCCTCTATAATGAGGGCCCACGCCTCTATAATGAGGGCCCCAAGCTCCTCTAATGAAGGCACCTCACCCCCTCTAATGAGGTCCCCATGCCTCTATAATGAGGGCCTCACGCCTCTATAATCAGGGCCTCACGCCCCTCTGATGAGGGCCCCGTTCAACTCTAATGAAGACTCTTGACCCATCTTCATTATGGCGCCACAGCAAAGGGCGCCACATCGAAGGATGCGATAATGAAGCTGTCTCTTATACACATCTAGATGTGTATAAGAGACAGGGACATAACATGTACAAGATGCACGTCGCAGTACATAACATGTACAAGATGTACGTCGCAGTACATAACATGTACAAGATGTACGTCGCAGTACATTAAATGTTCAATAATTTAAATACGGCTTTTCTTTGGCGTTGGTGAACCAAACATCAGGTTCCGGGAAGATGTTTCTTCATATGTTGAAGAGGTTTTTATATAGTTGATTAATATGTAAACTTCATTATATGCCTCTTCTGTGAATAACAACATCTGTGAGATGTATTGTACGTTACATGTAACATGTTTAATATGTCACGTTACAGGTAACGTATGACATATAGCGTATAATATGTATGTTATGTTACGTAGCATATAACATGTTAACTGCTGGCACTCTGTTGCTGCTGGCACTCTGTTGCTGCTGGCACTCTGTTGCTGCTGGCACTCTGTTGCTGCTGGCACTCTGTTGCTGCTGGCACTCTGTTGCTGCTGGCACTCTGTTGCTGCTGGCACTCTGTTGCTGCTGGCACTCTGTTGCTGCTGGCACTCTGTTGCTGCTGGCACTCTGTTGCTGCTGGCACTCTGTTGCTGCTGGCACTCTGTTGCTGCTGGCACTCTGTTGCTGCTGGCACTCTGTTGCTGCTGGCACTCTGTTGCTGCTGGCACTCTGTTGCTGCTGGCACTCTGTTGCTGCTGGCACTCTGTTGCTGCTGGCACTCTGTTGCTGCTGGCACTCTGTTGCTGCTGGCACTCTGTTGCTGCTGGCACTCTGTTGCTGCTGGCACTCTGTTGCTGCTGGCACTCTGTTGCTGCTGGCACTCTGTTGCTGCTGGCACTCTGTTGCTGCTGGCACTCTGTTGCTGCTGGCACTCTGTTGCTGCTGGCACTCTGTTGCTGCTGGCACTCTGTTGCTGCTGGCACTCTGTTGCTGCTGGCACTCTGTTGCTGCTGGCACTCTGTTGCTGCTGGCACTCTGTTGCTGCTGGCACTCTGTTGCTGCTGGCACTCTGTTGCTGCTGGCACTCTGTTGCTGCTGGCACTCTGTTGCTGCTGGCACTCTGTTGCTGCTGGCACTCTGTTGCTGCTGGCACTCTGTTGCTGCTGGCACTCTGTTGCTGCTGGCACTCTGTTGCTGCTGGCACTCTGTTGCTGCTGGCACTCTGTTGCTGCTGGCACTCTGTTGCTGCTGGCACTCTGTTGCTGCTGGCACTCTGTTGCTGCTGGCACTCTGTTGCTGCTGGCACTCTGTTGCTGCTGGCACTCTGTTGCTGCTGGCACTCTGTTGCTGCTGGCACTCTGTTGCTGCTGGCACTCTGTTGCTGCTGGCACTCTGTTGCTGCTGGCACTCTGTTGCTGCTGGCACTCTGTTGCTGCTGGCACTCTGTTGCTGCTGGCACTCTGTTGCTGCTGGCACTCTGTTGCTGCTGGCACTCTGTTGCTGCTGGCACTCTGTTGCTGCTGGCACTCTGTTGCTGCTGGCACTCTGTTGCTGCTGGCACTCTGTTGCTGCTGGCACTCTGTTGCTGCTGGCACTCTGTTGCTGCTGGCACTCTGTTGCTGCTGGCACTCTGTTGCTGCTGGCACTCTGTTGCTGCTGGCACTCTGTTGCTGCTGGCACTCTGTTGCTGCTGGCACTCTGTTGCTGCTGGCACTCTGTTGCTGCTGGCACTCTGTTGCTGCTGGCACTCTNCAGAATGAGGGCCCCACGCTTCTATAATGAGGGCTTTGCGCCCCTCTAATGAGGGCACCTCACCCCTCTAATGAGGTCCCCATGCCTCTATAATGAGGGCCCCACGCCTCTATAATCAGGGCCTCACGCCCCTCTGATGAGGGCCCCGTTCAACTCTGATGAGGACTCTTGGCCCATCTTCATTAGGGCGCCACAACAAAGGGCGCCACATCGGAGGGCGCCACAGTGAATGATGCAATAATGAAGGGTGCTGCTGCGATAGGTGCCACAGTGAAGGGCGCCACAGTGAAGGGCGTCACAGTGAAGGGTGCCACAGTGAAGGGCGTCACAGTGAAGGGNCCCTTCCCTCCCCTCCAACTCCCAATTCCCCGCCGAATTGGCGGCGCTAAAATTCCCTGCAAGTCCCCCAAATCCCACGTCGTGATCCCCAAATCCCCTAATTAGCCCCCGCTGATCCCCACGCTCCCGCATTTTGGGCATCAAACCTTGAGGGCTTCATCTTCTGCTCCCCATTTTGTGGGATGAGGGGGGAGGGGTGAGGGGTGCATGGGATAAGGGGGCGAGGGATGAGGGAGGTGGGGGATCAGATGGTGAAGGGTGGGGGAGTGAGGGTTGAGGCATGACGGGTGAGGAATGAAGGGGTGAGGGATGAAGGGGTGAGGGATGAAGAGGTGAGGGATGAGGGAAGCATGGGGTGAGGGAGGCGTGGGATGAGGGATGAAGGGATGAGGGGGTGAGGGATGAGAGGGTGAGGGATGAGGGAAGCAGGGGATGAGGGAGGCGTGGGATGAGGGATGAAGGGATGAGGGGGTGAGGGATGAGATGCGGGGGACGCCCTCGTCCCTAATGAGCGGCGCGTCCAATTTGCGCGCAACGCCCGCTGGATGGCAACACTGCCGCCCTCCACTGCTACGTGCACTTAGGCCGCTACGTGTACTTAGGCCGCTACATGCACTTAGGCCGCTACGTGCACTTGGGCCGCTACGTGCACTTAGGCCGCTACGTGCACTTGGGCCGCTACGTGCACTTAGGCCGCTACGTGCACTTAGGCCGCTACGTGCACTT
>NW_025943064.1:0-2068 GCF_000764305.2 Hyalella azteca | reverse complement strand
GGGAAGAGGCCAGTTGTCCTCAACTGAGGGGTGAGGGGAAGAGGCCAGTTGTCCTCAACTGAGGGGTGAGGGGAAGAGGCCAGTTGTCCCCAACTGAGGGGTGAGGGGAAGAGGCCAGTTGTCCCTAACTGAGGGGTGAGGGGAAGAGGCCAGTTGTCCCCAACTGAGGGGAAGGTCTCCCCTCAAGTGCACTATAATGACCACCGCGGCCACCTGTGCCTGCGAGGCTCTGCGTTACACTCACAAAAATAAAAACGGCAAATTGTCCGAAATATGACATAGTACGGCCTTTTGCCCGGCCAAACTGGGTCAGTGTAACTCACACAAGCTTAAAAATGTAATCACTCTTAAGACGAGTCTCACCGGTTTTTCTGAGTGTTCGAAACGAAAAATTCCGTTAACGAAAAATTACATCAATGAAAAATGTTAACGAAAAATTACATCAGCAAAAAATTACATAAACGAAAAATTACATCAGCAAAAATGTCATCAAATGAAAAATTACATCAGCGAAAAATTACATAAACGAAAAATTACATCAGCGAAAAATTACATAAACGAAAAATTTCATCAGCGAAAAATTTTATCAATAAAAAATTCCATCAATAAAAAATACCATCAACGGCTGCCGCATCCGGGCCAGTTATGGGCGCATTATTGGCGGCCATCGAAGATCGTGTCGCTGGTAATTATGGGCGGAATTAAGGCGGCCACCGAAGGGACGGCGCCCGTGGCTGACGCTGGGAAGAAGATCTAATCGTTCAGGAGGGCCCCGTGGGGCGGCGCCCCTCGTTTAGGAGACGAGGCCCCTTCCCTACCGCCCCTCTGCCGTCCAATCGCCGCCCAATTAGGTTAATGGCGCCCCTCTTAGGGTCACATCCTGCGAGGGTCGAGACAGACCCTCGTATTTCCCTCGCACGCTATATGCCGTGGCATGTTGCTGTGGCATGTGGCATTGGCATGTTGCTGTGGCTTTGGCATGTGGCTGTGGCTTTGGCATGTGGCTGTGGCGCGTGGCATGTGGCTGTGGCGCGTGGCATGTGGCTGTGGCGCGTGGCATGTGGCTGTGCTGCAATTAGGGGCTGCGCGGCCAGCGCTTGAGCTCCTCCCCCTGGGGAAGTACTGTCTCTTATACACATCTAGATGTGTATAAGAGACAGGAGTCAGGGTGACTCGCTGCAGTGAGTCAGGGTGACTCGCTGCAGTGAGTCAGGGCGACCCACTGCAGTGAGTCAGGGTGACTCGCTGCAGTGAGTCAGGGCGACCCACTGCAGTGAGTCAGGGCGACCCACTGCAGTGAGTCAGGGTGACTCGCTGCAGTGAGTCAGGGCGACCCACTGCAGTGAGTCAGGGTGACTCGCTGCAGTGAGTCAGGGCGACCCACTGCAGTGAGTCAGGGCGACCCACTGCAGTGAGTCAGGGTGACTCGCTGCAGTGAGTCAGGGCGACCCACTGCAGTGAGTCAGGGTGACTCGCTGCAGTGAGTCAGGGCGACCCACTGCAGTGAGTCAGGGCGACCCACTGCAGTGAGTCAGGGTGACTCGCTGCAGTGAGTCAGGGCGACCCACTGCAGTGAGTCAGGGTGACTCGCTGCAGTGAGTCAGGGCGACCCACTGCAGTGAGTCAGGGCGACCCACTGCAGTGAGTCAGGGTGACTCGCTGCAGTGAGTCAGGGCNGCTGCTGTTGCTGTCTCTTATACACATCTCTCCATCATTCCCCACTCCCCATCATTCCCCAACACTCGTACGCTAGGCCGCCACCTGCAGAGCAGCTGTCTCGACCACTCACTTCACCCCCTCCTTCCCCCTCCCCGTGGGGACACGGGGAGGGGGGTTTGGTGCCCACGCCCCTCTCTAGGTTCGTTAATCTTCTTCTCTTCCCCACCTCCCTTCCCCTCCTCCTTCCCCTCCTCCTCCCTTCACCTGGTGAGGTCGCCCCTGAGGCTCGGTCACTCCAATCCCCAAGAAGGGGGAAGAAGGGGAGTGGGGAAGATGTCGAGTGGGAGGAAAGATGGGGAAATGTAAACTCCATGATTCCATTACCTACCTCTTCATCCATTATATATAT
>NW_025943063.1:21142-63306 GCF_000764305.2 Hyalella azteca | reverse complement strand
TCCGTAATTTGCTAGGCATTTTAAGACTGAACATATGCTCCTGGATAGCTTCGTCTAGTCTGTTTTTGAAGGCGTTCATACTCGGAGCGTCAACGATGCTACCAAGGAGGCTGTTCCACATGTCGGCAGGAGGATGACGGGGGAATGAGTCTTGTGGAGATGAAGCATCAATCCACGTCCAAAGTAACGTCAAGCAGGGCCACCCTGGACGATCGAGAACGTCACCACACGAGATTGTCAAGAAGAGGTGCGACGTCTAGCACAAGTGATGGGATGCTAAGGACTGGCGAATCTTCATGACGAGAGGCGGAAGATGCTGCAGCAAGTGACATAACGACATAGATGAAGTGCGCGCGCGTTAAAAAGGATCTTTGAGACATCTAAAGTTCAGGTTTTTACCAAATTGGAGTCGTGTGAAAGGTTCTGCATAAAGTTATGCAAATAATCTATAAATAAACTGTCCGTAAATTTAATTCCTTAACATCCCTTAAAATTCCATTCCTTATTGATTTCCTTAAAAGAAATCAGAAGAGATTAAATACCGTATCACAAACCAATCTTGATTCACTCACTGTCATTTTAAGCTTGGCGATAGCATGCTGATGGAACGTCTTTGGAATGTTTCTGTGCCCAGAATGGGATTGAAGACGCTGGAGTGTATGCGTGGTAACACTGTAGAGAATTTTATTTATGTTACGGTACGAGTAGCAGCCGTTTGTAATTTAGTCAAATTCTTTCTGACAATAACTAACGCGCCCTCGCTGACTTCAAGAACCCACCCATCCACCTCCACCACCCTTGTGGCCCGTAATGTCACGACTGTCATAAACCAGTCAATCGCTTTAGTTGAAATACTGAACTTTATGCTAGGTGCTTCAACATTCTAGTACTAGTCAGCAGTTGGACCATGACTAAATAAAATTATAAATGGAATAAATTTGCTAGAAATAAATCAAATAGTTATTCATAAATTCACCTAATGTATTGCTAACAAATATTCACCGCTCTAAAGGCACAAACATGTTAGCTCATGCCGCCCGATGAACGCTGTATAATCACCAGTCGTGCTGAAGGAGAGCGAGCTGTCGCCCGCCTGTCCAGCAACATCAAGCCCAGTCTCCTCGTAGTGCTGTCCCCCACACCCGCCCCATCCTGGGGCTGGGGGAGCTGCTGTCCACCCACACCCGCCCCATCCTGGGGCTGGGGGAGCTGCTGTCCACCCACACCCGCCCCATCCCGGGGCTGGGGGAGCTGCTGTCCACCCACACGCGTCCCATCCTGGGGCTGGGGGAGCATGCTGTCCACCCACACCCGCCCCATATCCCGGGGCTGGGGGAGCTGCTGTCCCGCCACGTCAGCCACCACACCGGCGACATCAGCCTGCTGCCCCTGGACTTCTTCTGGAGGCCGGCAGGACAGGCGGCTGGAGGCTTGGAATATTTCTACTATTTTTGGTGAGGCGCGTTTCCTCGCAAATCATCGCTATGGCGCCATAAATAAATAGATTAAGATAAACTATCCCGGTAAAAATGTAGTAAATCTCCATTTGCTAAAGTCATTCTGTTGAATTAATATCTTGAAAACGTATCAAATAACTTATTGATTACCATATTATATTAACGTATTGAAGATTTCAATAGCAATAGAAAAAGTCTAGAATAGAATTTACTACAGTTAAATCACAAATATAAATAGCCTACAAAATATGATAGGCTGTTATCATGGAATATGGTCATGAACTTGAAAAATTATACCCTACAGAAAGCACCGAAATGAATCAAAAACATCAACTAGCGAAATTTTTACATATATTCCCTTAAATGTCTCCAAATTAAGACTTCATTTATTACAAGATTATCACATAGCATGACAATGTTTCTTACAAAGATCTCCGCCATGTGATGCCAGGAGGAAGTTGACTGCCGTGTCCAGCTATCCCATTATTTGTTCATCGAGAATTCTCTCCCAATCCACATTTTTGTTATTAAAGATCGCTATTACAACGTTCGTTTCGACTGTGAAGCCGATTTAAATCGTTGTCGTAAATTGACACACGTGTCATTGGTGAGTAATCCATTATTTTATGATGTATATAGTTGCCTTATAATTTAAACTGTCTGAAAGGCTGCATTTTTGAAGCCGCATGTTGTTTTAACCAGTTCATTGGCTACATTATCCATGTATGAACACCATGAGTTTTTTTGATAAACGAAAGCATTCGAGAAGAAAGAAATTTCATACGCAAGCCAGTTCTTACTTTCGATCTCCATTATTGATGTAGATTGGAAATATATTTGGTTGGCTTTTAGCTTCAAGACAAAAAGAGTTTTACTTCCGGCCTAAAAATTTATCCATAAATAGTGTTGTTAAAAGAGCGGTTTATAAATAGAATTTTGTTAGCAAACAAAATTAGGGTGATTAATTGGATTAATGCAATATAGGCAAATCTTATATATCATATTATGATTATGTAAACGAGTACATAAACAAAATATCTGTTTGAGTTGGGATATTTCCATCCAGCAAAAACATTCGACGTTAGCTTTCCTTCATTTATAAGAGAAATGTAAACGTAACCTGAACTCGAGCGAAAATAGCAGGCTTTCTAGCAAGGGACGTTCATACAAATATGATCGAAGAATAATTGCGTAAAATTTAAATTTTGATGCAATTTTTTAAAACAGAAAGTGTGCTGCGTCAGAAGCGTTCCGAGAGAAATCAGTAATACCTTGAAGGCCTGCGGTTGTGTGGTCACCCGCTGGCACTTCCCTGATCTCTGAGACGAGGACTTGGAGAGGAAGTCATCCATTCCGGCAGAGTATCTCAACTACCGTCCAGTGTACGTGTTGCACAGTACGATTATCACATATCATGCCAACCGTACAGATGTGCATGCGATTCTGTCATTATTATCATTAAATCACAATTCGAAAACAGAATTGTTCTAGACATAAGCTTGAAAGTTACCACCCGTCAATCGTACGCTGCTGCGCGACGGTATAGTCATAAACAGTTGTCATAAAACTTAATAATGAAAGCGAACTACGTAGAATGCGATATCGAATTTTTTATTCCAATGCATAGATAAATTCACGTTTAAAGTAATTCATTTTAATGCTTTTAAGGCGCTCTCAAAATCAAGACTCTGTAAAAATAAAGTGCAGAAAAACTCAATGAGAAATTGGTGCAGAGCTGTCCGTAATTCAGTGTTGCCGACTCTTTCAATGAATTTTAAGCTAAAACCTGGCATTTTCAAGCAAAAATACACTGAAAATTCAAAATTTGTAGCTAAAAAGATAATTTTGACTACATTTTACATAAATTTTCTCCAGTAAAGCTCATATTTTCCCGCTGAATACGTTGAAAATACGCATGATTTAGCGGGAAAATCGCTAAATTGTCAACAAATGTCCACATCACCCAGATGAGTTAATTTAACATAAAAAAAGTTATTATAACATAAAAATCGAGATGGTCATTGATTACTTTCATCTGTCAGTGGAAAACTACATAAATAATATCGCTATTAATTATCGTATTGGAATGAGCTAATATTCTTTTTCTTTCCAAAACATCTCATCTATAAGAATTAACTATTTTATACCATGTTACACGCATTGCAAATAGAAACTCTTCATAATGTGTTTAGTTTTGTGAGAAGCTGTTACGGTCATTTATTGATATGTTACTGTACTCGATCACGAAGAAGAATTTAATTTGATTTAGTATGGTTGAAGATAAGTGCAGATCTTGCACTGGGCCTGTTCATAGTTGAGCATTTGCCGGTGTACCAAAAATAAATTTTAAATTTTGTTATTCTCATTAGATCGGTTTCTCGACTGAAACTCTTGGATAGAAAGTTGATTTTTTTTATTTTCGCGGCATTAGTTGCAAACGAATTTTTGCAGGTTTTTTTTAACATGCTATTCTATGGGAAAAATATTTTTATTTTGACACGAGCGTGGCTCAAGTCTGTGAGCTTGTGACCCCAAGAGGAGTCACAAACCGCGGCAATTAAGTGACCACGTAAAACTCAATCATTCAACCAACCCCAACACAACACATCAAGTAGAGCCTCTTACAAGACGGCAAAATCTGAATTTAAAAAGCCTAATCTCTTGTAGCATAGAAGCTCGCCTGTTATTAGATCTTTATCTTATCAGGCTGTTATGTGGCTGCAGGCGAACAATTAAACAGACCTTTATAAATTGTTCGCTCGATTAATATAATTGCTTAACATCTGACCAACTGCTGATGATGGGCATCGTCAAAATAGGCACTGTGTGGAAAAGGGCGCCGTCAGGTGAGAGGGCTCCGTTGAATAAGAGGGCACCGTTGGATAAGAGGGCACCGTTGGATGAGAGGGCACTGTCAGACAAGAGGTCTCCGTCGGACAAGATGGCTCCGTCGGATAAGAGGGCTCCGTCGGACAAGAGGTCTCCGTTGGATAAGAGGTCTCCGTTGGATAAGAGGGGGCTCCGTTGGATAAGAGGGCACTGTCGGACAAGAGGTCTCCGTTTAAGAACTATCCTCCCGGCACCTATCCCGGGTCCTGACAGTCAGTACATTCCTCTGTAATCATTGAGCAAGCGTACAGGCGACCGGCATCTCTGCAACTTATCGGCGATATCTTTACTTCATCTCGTCAAGTTGGTTTCCTACAACTTATTTCATTTAATAGAATCAAAATCGTCTTTGAGTCATTAGATATGTATGTAACTCGGAGTGTTGTGTGTGTACGTTTGTATGTTTGTAATTGCCCATCCTGCAGGTAGTGCCGACTAGGTAAGGGAAGGGGTGATATGTCAGCTTTTCCGGGCACTAATGCCACTGGTAGTTCCACGACCATCACTGGCTCGCTGACCCGCCAGAACCATTTTTGCATTACACAACACCCTGGACAGGCCAGGCACTCGGAGCGTTCGGGAATGACCTTGGCTGCATGCACGTGGGCCCTGAAGAGGCCACTGCTGATCACACTGGTATTTTAGCTGATGTATGGGCGATGTCGATCTTCGCTTTCGGGACTTTAGACCCTGCCAGGACCAGTCAGGAACGTTCAGTCAGCACGGTATGTCGGTCCCACGGCAATGATGGATCAAAGGACCAGCCATCAGCGCCACTGAACGGGTTCTGCATTCACGGAGGAAAGCTGCTAAAACTAATGAGCTTTGCTATTATAAGTTTCTTCGTGATATGTTTATCAATCGCAGGGTAGAATATTAACACATAGTTCACTAAGCCACCAATTAACTTGATGAAAGTTGGAAATCCAATCTCTTTAATGTAGCTGCTACGTTGTAATATTCGATGTCTAATAAGTAGTATTAAACAGCACCTTTCCTTGCCGTCTCGTATTCTTAAACTTGCAATCTTCTGCCATCGCGTCTTGCTAAGTTTCTTTTTCATGTGTATCTCAAGACTAGTATTTAACTATCTTCGCATTTCAAACTCCGATTTTCTGTCGACGATTTGCGAGTGTCATGAAGCTCGGTGTGGCGCGTCCGTTGGTGGTCACTGCCTTCCTCGGCTCCCGGGACACAACTTTAGGGATCAGTGCATGTTAATTAATAAATTTATTCGTCGATTCTCGTATTATTTGATTAGAATTTGCTCGTGTTTTCTGCATGTAATCACAATCCAAGATGGAACGATTTACGCCTGACAGGCACAAATGTTTATTTGGAATGACGTAGAAAACAGGAACAATCTTCATAATGTAACCGTTTAAAATGTGTATATATTTAAAACGATTTCACCGCGCTGAAGGCATATGTGTAGAATTTTGCCCTTAATTAGTGAATTGAAACTTGCTATTGTTCTTTTTTCAAGGGGCTCGAGTACACCGACGAACTTTTGAAAGGAACATTCGAGGTTGACCAGGCATTGCTTTCTTGTTTCATGGCGCAGAAAATTTGGCAATTCGCTCGTCTTCGGTTATAAAAATAACTGAAGATCGGTGCAACTCAAAATAATTGTTTCATCAGGATTAATCAGTGTAATATCTTGCATTAAAAAGCTTCCAGTTATTATATTCTCAGTGCGCCACTAAGACATGTATGTACGTTGATTGCAAGTAGACACTACGTATTGTAATAAAATATTGATTCTATAATTTGCACGAGCGATACTTTTGATTTATCTTCCATCCAGGAATAAGTTTTGTCAAAACATGATGATATAAAACAATATTTCATTCAGTTGCTCCGTTATTTGGTTATCCTAGAATCTAGTAGAACTAAATGGCAAATTGCACATCTAGAATTTTTCACTTCGCACAACTGCTAGATTGATAACGGATTTCTCTGAAGCTTAAGTTAATTTGGTAAAATTAATATTTAATTTTTTGAATAAAAGAATATTATCGCCAATTTAAGCTTCACGATATTACGAAATCAAGATGGTAGATTTACGTTCCATCGTATTTATTACTGGAGAATTTAAAACGAAAATTAACCGAATTCAGGATCCGAGCAGTAGACAGTGGCATAAACAGAGCTAAAACATTGGCTTAGACTGGTGATTTAGCTTGCATTTAAAAACTTCTGTCCGTTATATTCTTAAATGCGCCATTAAAACTTGTCCGTCAACTGTGAAGAGTCATCTAATGGTAAGATGAAGCAAATAATTCGATTATTCACTACAACGATATTTTGGAGCTTCTCTTGCTTCCATCCAGAAAGTTATGAACGATTCATCAATCGTGCCGTTTAATTAAGCATCGTAGCTTGCAATAATGCCACGTAATTATTAACAATAAATAGACGTCTTGAGAGAGCATGAAACTTTTAATACTCCCAACTGAAGTATTCAAGTTTGGTGAGATCTTACGTTGAAGAGCAATTTTTCGTTTTAAGGAGCCTGGAGTGACGAGTCGAAAATTTACGTGATCAATGATTCTGTAAGTCTTGCTGAAGGGTAGTTGGTATTGCGGACTAGAGACCTCAGGAATATCATTTTCGTATGCTGACTGATTCTTCTACCTTGTTATCCGCGAAGCGTTCATCACCAAAGACATAACAGTCAACGGATCTCCCGACAACCTGAAGAAGATGTGCGGTGCAGAAGGCGGGGTTCCGCTCATCATCAACACCAAGCAACTGCTTCGAGAAGCTAGGCAGCTCGTCGCTGGTAATATACTTTGGCCATATTTTCAACTTGATTCACATGACAACCTGATGCAGGAATGTTGTGGTTCATTTAAGGTTATGTCAATCATAAACATTGGTTAAGCCGTTGATAGCGGAATATTCGGTTCTTTTTCGTCTTTCTAACAACGATCATCCATCCTTCTTGTAAGTTCGTTTGTCAGAAGCTGTTAATAACCGCCAATTATGAAAGTTTAATGAAAAATATTCCTATTTTGATCCAAGTATAGTTGAATTACATATAATAGAGTTGAACTAAAATTGAAAAGGAATGTGAGTTTGTTCAGGCTGATAAGAGTTCCCAATGAGAAGAGTCTCGTAGTTCCCAATGTTCAGTGAATGAATATGAACTTGTACCTAATTTTCTTAGGGATCTTTTGCAGACGATGGAATATGAACATCCATTGTAGGTATAACAAAAGTGTGGCTAGTTTTCAACCAGCAGTGTAATGAAGTGAATTGGCAATAATATTTTTGTGGCTTATTTGCAGACCATGGATTATGGGTAAATTTCAATGCAGTCCGGACGGCCTGGCTGAGCGCTTACCAAACTCCTAACAACGGCCCTTACCACTGGCCAGACAACTCCCCAGTGATTGGCTGCGTCTTCACTGCAAACGACGCAGCCAATCACTTTCTTTCTGCTGCACTCGTTGGTACTGGGGCAACCGTGCTCCGTGACGATGGAAAAATTGGCACGTTAGCTGAACAACCGATCTACTTGGTCAATGCTTTGCCCGTACTGTGCGCAAGAAATCCCTGACAAGTTTCCGAAGAAAATATTCATTGTGTTTGCTATAGTCCATTCTAACATATATGATATAGATCAACTTTTACCGGTCCTTCCTCTTGCACCGCATAAGAAATGATTCTTCAATTCTTATGCGGAATCAATTTTTCCGGGTATCTGGTAAATTATTCTACATTTAATGTAACTTTATCGTAGAACCTGGACATCCTCATTCCTATCGTCACGAATTTTACTCATGGAATTGGTTGAAATTTGCTAAACGCCACAGGGACTTACTGTGGCGTTCAGCAAATAAAAAACGTCAAAATATTCCCAAGGAAATGTTATTTTCTACATGTCTATTTAGTGACCTGTAGGAGCAGCTACCGCCACAAGTCTATGTAGTTACTTGTAGAGCAGCTACCGCTACATGTCTACATAGTGACTTGTAGGAGCTGCTATCGCTACATGTCTATATAGTGACTGGTAGGAGCAGCTACCGCTACATGTCTATATAGTGACTTGTATTAGCTCTCGCCACTCATGGTGAGCTTGGGTTGTGGCGTTGCAGTTGAGTTAACTACATATTACTTCGAGTACTACAACACTGTGTCCAATATGATTCTCTTAGAGAGATATCAATATATTTTAGATGGATATCCGCAAGAATTTTGCCCTAGCCTGGCATCGCAGGTCGCAATCTATGATGGAACACAAATGATTTAATGGTCATTTTGCACGTTTCCTGCACTCAGCGTTTGCATGTAGTTTGCCCTAAGTCTATGCCAAAACCACCGTGGACTAAACAACCTGTGGTTAATGATGTGTATTAGTTGTAGCAATTACGATTTATTATTAAATTATTTCCAAGGAATACATTAATCAAACGTATGAGATTATTTCATTTTGGGATGAGTAAATATTTAAAAACTTATCAGGGCTTAAAGATTGGATCAGAAGAAGGACAGTTTACTGAGCGATGAATTATGCGACATGCCTCGCATCCAAAATGTAAGCATTTTTCATATTCGGCCGTGTCTGTCCCGAACGTATCAGGTACCAAATACGCGCGCCCCACGATCGCCCCAAGCTCGACGAGCAATTTCACAAGATTCCATTTCGGCGCTTATTTCGCTACGGCAACCGGAACCTAATGCGGACATAGAGCTTCTAATTTACCCGGCCATAAGAACTTGGGGCGTCCGTGTGCCAGCGGCTGACAGGTCTTCGAATTTCGATAGGGTTAATCTTGCTTTCCAACAGGTAACTGCTTAACCATCAAGTACGTATATTTGTTTGTATAGGATGCATTTAGGTTCACTTTTGACGGGTCGGGAGGAAATTAGTGAATTAGTCTAACTCTCAGAGCTGCCTGCATGAAGGGCAAGCGTCGGTTAAGTGAAGCTCTCTCTTAATAACAAAATGGTCAGAATTTAAGCAAGTTTAATTTAACTTAACTGTCCTACTGGAGGCAAATTCAACGGTTGAAAGAATTACCTTATGAATTTTTGAATAATTCTATGTCTACCATACTTTATAAACGAACTTAAGACCGTTACACGAGATTTTCTCCAAAAATATTGCAGGACTGACAGAAACTTTCACCACTCTTTCATTTTTACCGTACAAGTAGCCAATATCTTTATAAAGCTGGGTAGTGGCTACGAATGGTTGAATATTTCGTCAGGTGGATGAATGTTTCTAAAATTATTCATCGACATCCGTAACTAATGCTTAGAAATGGAAATTCTAGAGCCCATGAGCGTGCAAACACATTTTTACCACAAAATTAAAGATGTTATTAGAAACTTGCTTTGCCAAAAATGTGGAATGGAAATTTGTACTTTTAATAATAGTCAAGAATATGATTATTGGCGCTTGAGATACTGAAATTTATGTTAAGAACACTATAGACTTTACGAATTATCTCCACTTGACAAGATTATTATATATATGTACAACTTTTTTGCAAATTCTGTGTCTAGCAGGAAATAGTGTAGAATTTATGAATGTACACGGATTTATTAATTTTAATATTCCTGAAATTGGGCAGGTGGGATTTTCTAATTTCATATCATAGAAAATATTAAACTCATGAATATTCAGTCGAGAAAATATTGACGGGTATAAATAAGTAAATGAAGTATAAATATGAAATAAATTCCGAGCATCGGCATAATTCAGCCTAATATCCTGCATTAAAAAGTTTCTGGTCACTATATTCTCAGAGCACCACCAAAATGCGTTCGTTTATTGCGAAAAGCCACTAGGTAGGGCGATAATAATATTAATTATATAATTTATGTAAATAATAGCTTAAACTCTCACTCAGAACTAAATTATCGCAAAACTTTACGAAATAAAAACTTTTACTCATTTCCGCCTTTTTATCCATGTTAAAAAATAGAGACTGGAAATTTCAAAAGTTTGAGATCTGAAGAGACGCCAGAGGCATTAATAGAAGTAAAATCACTGGCATGATATGTTGTCATAACTTGCAATTAAGAATAACCTTATCGTCGCTATATTATCAACGCGCTTTAATATGTGTTCGTCAACTGTGAGTAATCATCTAATGCGTTAACGAAAAAAATAATAACATGAGAGTTTGAATGTTTTTTTCTCAAATGCAGTGCAATTAGGTTGTCCGACTAGAATTTTCTAACTCCTTCATCGATTACATTGATACAATTTTTCAAAGATTTGAGATAAATGAGCAAAATTATTGATTGATTTCCACATGAAACTATATTGCCACATAATTTCAGTTTTCTGATATAATTCAACTAAAAATATTGGAGCTCAATGCCAACCAGACGTCATGTTTTTGTACTTCTAATTTCCTAATGTAACTTGTGTTGAATTTTTATGGAGCAAATGAGTGTCTTGGGCTGGAGGAATGTAGCAGGCCGAGGTCCAAAGAAACATCAGGCCGGCGTTTAGCAGACAAGCTTTGCTCGAACCTGAGATCGAGAGTCGAATAGGACTGAACGAGGGATTGAATAGTGTACGATTGTTCTAATGATTGAAAATCAATCTTTCGTTGTACATGGACTCACACGACGCTGATGCCGTATTGGGGTCGTATATACTCGAATGATATTGATAATGTAATGGGGTCATATATAATCGAATTATTTTTCATCATGCCAGAGGACGACTCCTCTCAGTCGACGAACACTTATCAAAGGCACGTTGATAATTTGCGGCATGAAGTTTATGCCGATGACTTTGACGATATTGATAACGGTGCCTCCTGCTGAGGTGTTGATTTTTGACACCTTGCGTTCTTTCCTTTTCTACAGTAAATAAGATGGATTCGAGTTGAGTTATAGTAATAGTATTACATACGAATAATATTATAATATCAGAAAGCCGAAATCAGCTATGATAATCATTTCACTTTAACCAAATAAATTTTCATCTCACTAATTAGACTCACGCTAATGGTAAATTGGCTACTAATCTAAAAATGAACTTTAAAAAATCGAAATGGATAATATGGTTGCACTGCATTTGAAAGAAAATTAACCGTGAAACGAATATGTTTTGCCATAACATACTTAGTGGCTTTGGTGACGCGTGGATTTCAACATTCTGGAGGAGCATTGAGAAAAAAGTGCATAAGAGTTTTTAATTGCAGGATATTGCGCTGATTTATGTCGATAATCCATGCAATTTTAGCTGTCCCGATCCTCATTTATGGGAATACCTACTTTTTTATCTGATTGAATTATAAAATTTTCTATGATGTGAGATAAAAAAGCATCATCATTACAAGTTTCCATTCTACATTAAATCAATCAGTCAGTTCATTAAAGCCTTTTTGCTTAAAGTTCCACAAAAATTAGGAATGTAAAATTAACAGATTGTTAGCTTTATTCTACATGGTAGAATAAAGCTAACTAACCATATTGCACTAAATTCGCCAAACACAGAATGAAATGATCTTTTCGTTGGGTTGGTTACTTATTTCTACGGAATAAATTGACATGTTTCAGTCTCCGAGGCGCAAGTCATTCAATTTTCGTGAGTTATTTAAAGTGAAATTTCTATATAACAAGACTGCATCTACTGCTTATTTCTACTCAAGTGTTTTCGTTAGAGACAAAGCTTTACTTATTTACACTTAGGTGCGCTGTGATGTTTCTGTTTTGAGGTATAATTTTCATTTGATCGCTGCACTGTCAAGTAAAAACATTATGCCAGTTTAAAGTATTGAAAATAAACAAGGTGAATCTGAAGGAATAATAATGTTTTCATCAAATCGTGAGAGATTCATGGATAAAACTACTTGCAACGGTGTTTAGTTCATTTATATTGTATTGCAGACATTAATGAGAATTATACTTGAATAATCGATTGGAGAATTTTTCATTGCAGTAAATTCGACTCCAGGCGGCAACAATTAAGTGAAAGTGAGCTTCTACAGCAGCTTACAAGCTGGTAGCCATATTGATTTTAAGCAATTAAGTGAAAGTGAGCTTCTACAGCAGCTTACAAGCTGGTAGCCATATTGATTTTAAGCAAGAGCTTCATGCAACCGACGCTTGCCCTCCATGCAGGCAGCGCTGAGAGGCAGGCTGGTTCAGTTAAGTTCCTCCCGACCTGTCATAAGTGAACCTGAATGCATTTTATATGAGGGTAGTCGATTGCACAGTAACATTACCTCAGCAACCATGTTTGCATTAATGCATCTTATATGAGGGTAGTCGATTGTACAGTAACATTTCCTCAGTAGCCATGTTTGCATTAATGCATCTTATATGAGGGTAGTCGATTGTACAGTAACATTTCCTCAGCAACCATGTCTGCATTAATGCATCTTATATGAGGGTAGGCGATTGTACAGTAACATTTCCTCAGCAACCATGCTTGCACTAATTGCTCTTTGATGTCAGCTCAGGTAACTCGTAAAAGAACTGGATTTGCTTCACTATATAGGTTCAATTGTGAGATATTAATTTTAATTATTCCTACAATATTATAAAAAAGACTAGAGTTGGAAACTGACATTATGTGCTCAGTCTAATCAAAATAAAAGGCTAAATTATTCCTGCGATTATTCACTCACTTGTAAGCATGTAAAATGATAATAATAGTCAATGAACATCTTTTAATTCAACAAACATTCAAACACATGCAATGTATTGGAAATTACGGAAAGTGACAGGATATTTTTTTCATAATGACATAATTGGGAAATAAGTAATAATAATTCTAATAATTTGTAATATTCCGGGTAGAAAAAACATGATTTTTTCATGTCTAAATTTCATCGGAAGTACATCCAATCTTTCTATACTGATAAGCTTTACGTTGCAATCCTCAGTTGCATCCTAAGGATTGAAAACATTGCAAGTAGTCGAATAATATCAAACCGTTCAAAGCAAAGTCAGAATAGATCGTGTCGTCTGATTTATGATTCGATTACATGCATAAATCAGATATACAAAATTTATTCGTAATAACAGAATTAGGCTCAACAAAACGCAATTACCTTGTCGCAAATGCTGCTCTGAGCTTCAATCTCAGTTGATATAAATTCCTCAATGTTGATTGATGTTCATTGTTCTTGATCATAGAGTCAGCGCGAAGAAATGTTCTTGCGCTTTATCTTAGCCCGATTCCTGCACAGACTTTCATGGAAATGTCATATTTATAGCACGTGTGCTCTGCTGTTAACGCACTGCACAAGTAAAAATTCACATAATTCATTAATATTATAAAATTGATATTTAGTTTTGTTAATGGTTTCGATACGGGAAAGAAAATTTTAATTTTTCGTATTTAAATTATTTGCAAGCGCTTGGTTGCAAAGGCCTAACAATTTCCGCAAATCTGTTTTGATCATTGTAGAGTTTGAAATTTTATATTACCGCAATTTAGCAAAATAACTGAGACAATGCTGCGAATATCAGTACATTTATAATGTCGTCACCGCTTGTCAATTCAGCATTTAAATATTCATATGCAATCTTCTGCAATATTCAGTAGCAGTGTGAGTGATGCGCAAACGTCGGCGTGACCACAACGATATAAGAGATACGTCAGCTGAGTGGCAAGGTTCAGGTTCACCACAGCACGTCAGCGACTGGGCGTGGGTAAGTTATTCCAGTGTAGGCAAGGCTTTAGGAATTGATAATTTGAACGTGTCGTACATTAATATTTAGGTATAATATGTATATTAATATATAGATCTAAAAATAATGGCAAATTATTGGCTGTCGGGAGATCCATTGTTGGTTTTGGTATTGGAGATCCTAATATAATGTTGATGTCATACTTCAATGGGACATGGTTATAAATGTTTGCGAAGTTTAATTGAACAGCCCAGTAAAATAGCTAAGAAGATAACTTAACCAATCGGTCAACGCAATGTTAGAAGGTTTATGACTTGGTGAATAAGTGAAAAGTTGTTCAAAGGGAGGCGTGGAATTGAAATTGCCATCAATCTGAAACGCCCGCATTCCATAATCGTGTCATTCGTCATTTTTCCGGTGTGTTTTTTGGATTTTTTTTTTCGAATTTTGTACGAATCTTAGTTTGATGAGATATATCTGATATTTGCCCAATATTTCTTTGCAATTTCTCCGATATTTTTCTGAGATTCGTCCTTTGGTTTTCTGAACTTAGTCCGATCCCGCGTTGTTTTGACAAATAATCTAAGTGTTTTGAGCAACCCGTTTCTCAGCCTATCCGAATCCTGTCCCCGAAACCTCGTCATTTCGATCCTAGCCAATCTGAATCCTCTCATCCCGAATCCGATGAAACCTGGAATCCCGCCATCCAGAATCGTGTCATACTGAATTCATTTGTCATAAAACTTGAATCCTCTCATTAATCATACAACGCAGATTTCTACATTCTAAGTTGAAAATCAAACTTCATTTTTTTGATCCAACGCTTCTCTACACATTTTATAATACATCACGATTTGTCATTAAAATATAGCTAAAGATTTAATTTCCTGACAAGGAAATTCACCAACCGATTGTTGAAATTTAACTCGAAATGTCACCTAACTCGAGTAATTCGTTCATTTCATTCTCAGCTCAGTTACAAAATAAATTAATCATTCTTGCCACGCTGTAGCTGCGCAGCTCAACAGTCTCTTGTCGACCAGGGTTCCGCTGTTTACTAGGGGAGTGTGCCGATTGTACTCTCTCTCATTCTTTTAGCTGCCAGCATCGGGAGTGGCCACCCATTATGCGCCTTGTGGAATCTCGAATGAAGCTGTCTGTGTTTTCCTAAGCGGTTGATTATCGTCAGCCGTCAGTGTTTCATAGGCTGAAAATTGTCGTCGGCCGTTAGTATTTTCCAAGCGGATAATTTTCGTCAGCCGTCAGTGTTCGCCTGACTGAGAACTCTTGTTAATGGTCAGTGGTCACCTGACCTTGGAATTGTGTAAACCGTCGGTGTTACCTAATGTAAAATACCGTAATTCGTCCGTGTTTATCTAATGGGAAATACCGACCTGACCTTGGAATTGTGTAAACCGTCTGTGTTACCTAATGTAAAATACTGTAATTCGTTTTTGTTTATCGAATGGGAAATAACCGAAAATCGTCTGATTACCTAATGTAAAATTTTGCAATTCGTTTGTGCTTACTTAGTGGGATAGTCTTAGCCGTTTGTGTTTACCTGGTTGTTGTTCTTAGCAGTTACGGGCATTTTTTAAGCCCTTCGTGTTTACCTATTGTACGGCAATTTTAGGCCGTCTGTTTACTTGGTATTGGGGAATTTCTTGGCTGTCTTATGTTTACCTAGCGTAGGATATTATCTTAGCCGTCTGGGTTTCTTAGACGTCTCGTGTTTACTTAGCGTAGGATATATCTTAGCCGTCTGTGTATGCCTAGCGTAGGTTATTTTACTGTCCATGTTTGTAAGTTTAAAGATCGTGGATCAGTGTTCTTTTAGTTTCCGCAATAAAGATTTATAACGTTGACTTTAACTTAATTTTTCTGGCCTTCTACTAGAGTTTTGGCTTTAATTTATTTCACAATCCTGTTGGGGTAGCCAGGGTATGTTGATCTCCCGCAACATATACTTTTTGGTGGCCAGTATGGGGACATATAAGCCTAACTGACAGTTGAATTTTCCATATGTGATTCGTTATGCCGAGTAAGTGCGTCGTCTTGGGGGGGAGGAATGTAGCGGCCCGACTTTCTGACTGTCGGTCTCGCTCTTCTTTTCTTTCCGACGCCTTACTCGGAGCTGAAATTTGGCATGAGCCGGGTTCGGCTCACTCTTGATTAAGCCGCCTACCACAGCGGGCGTGACGTCTTGCGGTCGCCGTGTGGCGGCCTGTAGATCTGGCTCTCTGGTCTACTGCGTGCTCGGCTGCTCATCGTTGATCCCTGGGTTGGTTACTAAACCGTATCCACCTACGGTCATGGGCGGGTGCGGCTACCTGGAGGATACTCAAGAGAGCCAGCCTCGACGATGAACCTTTTGCCGACCTCGTACTTCGCCTGGACATTGGCTTGAAGAGTAACTATGACTTTCTGATCTGAGACCAGAACGCCGTATCCATGGAACCCAGCTCCGTTGCGTTCACTGCCGACGTCGGGTGAAGACCATGGAACGTGCCCAACTGGGTCTACTACCGACGCTAACATTCGTCGTCTACCATGTGATTTCCGTGCAAGTGTAAAATGTACCTGTACTGTGAACTAGCCTAATGTATTATGTGAATAATGTGAACTGTGAATATTAGTTCTACAATGCCTTTGAACTATACCATTATTGTCTTTGCCTGTAAAAAAACTGGTCCCGCAGCTAGACGGTTGGGCAAGACGTTTACTCTAGAAAAACGCGGTTTGCCTAATTGTGTGGAGTTTCCGAAGAATTAGCCCTTCAACCCACCAGAGGTGCCGTCTTTCACTGATGAATTACTTAGTTTGAACTGATATTAAGCCAGGTTGTCTGAGCTAGTTCTGAACCTATGACGTATCATATGTGATTTTCCTATTATTGAGTTCATTTGTGACCTATACTTCTGACGCTGACGTTCGCCACTGCGGCCAGCGTTTAAACTTATTATTGTCTTGCGGTTATGCACAAATATTGCACCAGTAAATGGTTTCGGATGGTTTCGGATGGATTAGAATAGGTTTTCGTACTAGCATGTCAGCGTTGCCTAGGGGTTAGTGTGAGAACGTGTGTTGGATTCTAGGTTAGGGTTTTTGGGTACTAGTAAAAATGTGTATATTGTGTTATGGGTATTACTGAATGTTGGTCAAGACTAGTGTAGTTTAAGCTGTCCGAGTTGGGTTTTGAAGCTCGCGGTTCAGAGCATTTTTCAAGCGTCTATAAATAAATCTTTAGAACTCTGATTGTTCCAACATTTGCCGATTCCTTTCCCAATTGATTTAATTAGTCTACTATCCCGTTGGGGTAGCCTATATATGTTGAAAGCTCTCCCGCAACAACGCAGCTCAAGCCTTTGATAAATTGGCTATCAATCGAAGATGAGCGATGTTTAAAAATAGTATGGATAACCAAATTGCACTGCATTTGAAAGAATAACAATTTTTTTAACGTTAGTGTTTGGCGATAATTCTTTATGGATAGAAGAGAGGCCAATATTATCGCTGACAGAAATGATTAGAAATAAATAAAAAAAACTAGAATGAAAATAGAAGTCGCTCGTTGTTGATTATATTGAATCAATTCAAATTTAACCGAATAACATCCTATTGGTCAAAAATTAGTTTTCTGAACATCAGATGAACGAATAATTTGAAATTCGTTGTAAATTTCAGTTATTGTAAAAACCCTTGATAAATTTCTTCCAGCGTATACGGTTCGAAAATATTATCATTTCATTTATCCTCATATGCAAGATTGCAACTTCGTATCTTCTACGAATTTACATCTTGACAACGGCAATTTGGTATTGTTCAGGCTGACGTATAAACATACAATCAACTAAAGTTCAGTTCACGGTGGTTCTCACATGAACCTGAAAAAAAATATTGTCATGAATGATGATCGGATCATCTAATTGATTTGGGTCATCAGCATAATTCAGTTTTATTAAAAGTTAGGCATTTCTGATCTAGTGTTTTAAGTCTCCTTTGACGTAACCTCGTAGTGTTATGCGGTGTACTTATTCATTGCTTATTGTACTTATTCATTGTTATGTGGAAGTATGCGATGTACTTATTCATTGTTTATCGCTCTTATTCATTGTTATTTGGAGGTATGCGATTTACTTATTCATTGCGATGTACATATTCATTGCTTACAACAGAGGTACGTGTTTAGTTGGTCTGTTTATTTGGTTTTGACCTTTTTAATCGATTAGTGTGGTAGATGATCATGAATATTGCTATTCAGGGGGAGCGTCTCGGTCAATAAATTTTTTTTTATTTACGGACGGACCACTTTGAAACTTGGTACACACGTTTAAAACACAAATCTAAGACTTTTTTGTCGTGTTATTTTTTCGAAAAAAATGAAAGAAAACGTGAAATCCATAGAAAACAGCTAAAAAGGAGGTACTGTAGAAATCCGTCTCCTCCTAGGATTTTCAAGCTGCAACAGAGAGATACATATCATTCGATGCGTAAAGACCATATCTAACGATTCGTCGTAGTTTTTTTTCGAAATTCCTATTTATGTGGGTGCGGGTACTTTACGTCCGTTGTTCGATATCCCCTCCCCTCTTCCCCTTTTTGCAAAATATAATACAAACTATAACGAAATTACAAAAAACTACGACCATTCTCTAGTTCTTTTCCTTACAAATCGAAGGGCAAATCTTACAATGCTGTAGCTAAAAAATCATAGGAGTAGATAGATTTTCAAAATGGCGCATTTTGGAAATTTTAATTGTTCAGGGGAGCCAAATAAGTAAAATTTATTGGAAAAAGGAAGATATGCCAAAAAAAGCTTGATATTGTAGCCCAATCTTTCCCATTACCAATTAGTTGCACTTAGGGTACCAGCACGCGTATTTAGACTTATTCTTCTCCAGTTTAACGTGAATAATAACTTATATATGCGACTTTATTGATATTTAAATATATAAAAATGCTCATTTTATATAAGCTCATAACTGCATTACGCAAAAATTATTGCATTTACATTCGTGATATTTGCTAACTTGAACGCGCGTCGTTTGCAGCTTTCAAACGAGTGCAAACACTTTGCAATTAACGCAAATAATGATCAATAAATACCATTTTCAATTGAAATATTGTAAATATTGTTATACAAAAGGTCATTTTATAAAAATTCAAAGCTGCCTTACGCAAAAATGATTGCATGTTCATCCATGGTATCAGCTTCGATGAACACGACTTGTTAGTAACTTTCAAACGAGTGCAAACACTTTGCAATTAACATGAATAATAATCTATAAATACAGATTTAATTCAAATAAATCTTTGAACATCTTGTAAGGAAGCGTTCATTTATACATTTTTAATTGCTTTACGCTGAAACTAGAGCACGTACATATATGCGGTGTACTGCGTTAGACGCATCTTTTCAGCAGCTACAAAATGAGTCAAGAAAATGGAAAAGCTAAAATTTTCGACTATTGACCGAGACGCTCCCCTAAATTAATCTATCGTTTATTTGTCAAGTTTTGCGTTGTATACTGCTTTGTTGGAGTTAGGTTGATAAAAGTTCTTAATTTGCGTTTATTTATGTATTTCAGAGAGGCAAAATGATTGTATAATTTGCAAAAATCAGCGTAATTGCCTCAGTTAATAGATTATAGTTACAATATTCTTAAAGCGCATCCAAAATGTTGATTTCAATGGACCTCTAAGGCCAAGTACTGCGGCAAAAATATTGATTCGGAAATTTACGCAAGCGATATTTAGATTTTTTCATCCAGAAATGCGCAATTGCAAAACTAATCGTAAAATTAATTATTTTACTTCAAAAGCAGTATAATTAGATAACCATTTAGAATTTCCAACCACATTCTTTTTTCAGATTATTAACTGATTTATCAACAACGGAAGTGTAATTATTCAGAATGAATGATTTTTTCAAATGAAATGATTATCGTAGCTGCTTTCAGTTCTCTAATATTATGCCATCATTAGAACTCATACCCATCATTTATTCTAATGAATAAGAAAGAACGTAAATTATCAAAATTGAGCATCCGAGCAGACGGCAATGGCATAATTAGAATTGAAATCATCGGCCCGAACCTCAAGCCGACAAATTCGCAGCATGCAAATAATAAGTGTTCGTCAACTGAGAGGAGTCATCTAGTGGCATGAAGGAAGATATCATTTGATTATTTACGACACCGATGCATTTCAGCTTGTCTTGCTTAATTCATCAGGAAGTAATAAGCAATTTATCGAACGTGATCTTCAATTACGCTTCGTAATTGGCAACAGAACCGTATAATTCTAAGCAATCAATTGCTGTTTAAAGACAAAATAAATTCTGAAAACTCTCAATTGGTCACATTATTTGGATTATAAAAAAGCGCGTCGTCCTCCCCAGACCACTTCAGTACTCAGGATGGCTTCTCACAATGGCCATCAGCGAGCGGGGCCGCTGTTGCTGTTAACGATAGTTACGCTGCTTGGAACGACCGCAGACGCCGTGGTGTTTCAGACGATCATGATGAACGTGACCGTACTTCGTAGGCGATCATGATGAACGTGACCGTACTTCGTCCAGACCTAAACATGTCGGCATCAGCGGCGTGTGAGTCAATATTAGTTGTGACAAAAATTTGGAACATTAGAAAATTTACGTATATAAAATTTATTCACCAGAATAGTAGTTATTGAGTGACAAATTTACTTGTGTACTAAAGTCCGCAATAATGACATTGTTTGTGATAAACGCTGACTAGCATTCATACATGCAGGAGAAAAGTTTGGCATTCTGCATTTCAGTAGGTAAATAATATTTATATTTCCAATGAATAATTGTCAGAAATTATATCGTAATTCATAAGGATTTAATTTCAAGGGAAAGAAGGATTATATTATGAAAACAGAGTTCCTGGTAGATGACGCATTCCTAAAAAGCTTTAAAAACTTTCGCTTCATGCGCACTGCGAGACAAATCCAATTTGCTTTTATTTAATTTCTGTATTTCTGAGGACAATTTTTAGGGACAGTTTCAGTTTGAATTTCATGATAATCTATACAATATGCTGGGGCATCGAATTAAATTAAAAACTTTATTCAACAATGGATAAAGAAAAAACAATTGTATTTATCAGCATAGGAATAAAGATTGGTAAAACAATAATTAAAAATTGGCCATTCTTTCGTTTCAAGATTTATCGACTAATTTATATCCATGACTTTACCCATATTTGTTTTTCAAATATAGAACAATCACAGTCTTAAAAACAGAAAATTTATGTTGAATTATACCGTATTTTTTGAACGGTATAACATAGATTATATACTCGCGTGCCTAATTGTGTTAACCGCTCTTTGGTACGGCACAAAAATCTTGAACATCTAATAAAGAATCCCCACATTTTCCTGGACTGCTTCCAATTATTACAATTAACTTGAGGCTACCCCAGGTGAGTGCAAGGCGAAGTGCTTCGTGCTGCCCAAGTGCAGCGCTGCGTCGTATGACAAAATATTCAGATGAGACAAAAATATTCAGAACCTGCATGACAAACGAAGTCAAATTAATACTGGTCAAGAATAAATTTACGGAATTTCGTTTTTAAAAGTAATTTGGAACAATCTTTTTCAAAATCTTCATGCAATTCATTAAAATATTTGACGCAGTTAAAAACAGTACCGTTTTTTTCTATTTCCAGACGAACCGCTGGCAAGTTAAATCCTACGCCCCTGGTATTATGGGAATGTTGAGGGACGAGAGAGGCGAAGGCAGACTCAAAAAGACGATCATCATGGAAAAGTGCCCTATGCATAAATTTTAAAAGCTCAAATTTATACATATCGTCGAGTTTCAAGATTTTAGGCTGCTTATATAATACGCTAGTGCGAGTCAAAGGAATATTATTGACATCATATTTAACCCTAAGCATGGAACGCAATGTTTTATTAACTAGCGTAATGACCCTCTTCTTTGTATTAAAAGGCACACCCCCCAGATTACCAAAGTGTTTGCTAGTTTAGAAACAGACAATGCGTAGAAAAGCGTTTTTTTGTTTTTAACGAAGTAAAAGGTAGACGCTCGATAATGCACGCAAAACTCCGTGGGCTTTACTCAGCCCCTGGCAGACGTAGTTGATGTGCTTATTGAAGGAAATCTTGTTGTCGAGGATTAAAAAAGTTCAGTAGTTAATGAATTATTTCGGCATTTATTAAATTTGTGTTACAGTGACCTTATTATTCGCAACCACGACAAATATTTTCATTTAAAATCTTGCAGAGACTATGAATTTAAAAGTAGTGAGAGAAGTTGAATTAATAGAGAATTCATCAATTACTAAAGTTCACAAGGAATTTAAAAGCAAAGAAAACGCCAAGAATGTTTAGTCGAACTGATGATGGAGCTGGACTCCGAAACGTTTTCAATATCGATATGGTGAATTTTCTTGGCATTTTCTTTGCTTTTAAATTCCTTGTGAACTTGCGATTTAAGCAGACTAATGATATAAGTACTCATCAATTACTGTCGCATATATTCTTGGGTTTCCATCAAAAGCAATGGTTCCATGGCTTTGACGTGGTTGACTTCAACGAGGAAGTTCAAATACGACTTAGATTATATTAATTATTGGCTGAAAGGTGCGATTGAAGGGAAACTGGAAAAGTTAGTGCAACCTTGAAGTGAATGACCTCCAAAAATGGAATGATATTAAAATTTAATTCTAGCAAGATCTAACTGGAAATCTAATTCCTTACCAACTGAACCGTAGCCCTAGAAATTCATATAGTTTTCTTGCCTCTGTATGATGAATGAATTACTTGCTTTAGGTGAAAACGATATTTATTTACTGATGACGGACTTGGTCTCCGAAAAATTTTCACGAAAATTATTTTGATTTTCTTTGCGTTTTCGTTGGTTCTAAGTTCTTACTGTTGCAATTGAAATAGTATTTTCAACAGGCTCGACGAGTTTTTTTTATTTCCAACTAGGTGAACGTAAGATAAGTGAGATGAGTTGTTTATGAATGAAATAGGTATTTAGAAAATAACTATAGCCAATGTACCCGGATTATATTTAAACGCGACAAATGAGTTAATTAAAAAATTTCGCATAGAATGTAAATTTCACATGAGCGACAGAAAACGTTTTTTATTGGGTATTTGTTCAAATGCTGTTACACTGCTTGGAGGAGAATTAATTGCTCGAGTTGGTAAAATGTGATTTAAGTTTCAAAAATTTTTAGTCACAATTATAATTCAGACACAAGTTATGTCAAATTCATTATATTCATTAAAAATTTGGGTCATTGTGAAGTAAATGACATTTCTCGAGCAGTGTGAGAATCTGATTGAACTTCAACATATTTTGGCCGGAAACCTGACCCTTCACCGACTGAATTGATGCTTAAGAAATTTTGTTTTATATTGTAAAGTTTCATATTGTAAAAAAGTGGAGTTCCTGGCAAGCAGATTTAAATTGTAACGCTGTTGGTGCGACATCTTCCATACGATTGGCCATTGTCAACACATGGATTTGAGTTCACTGCATGGGTCTTCTTTCTGTAAAATATACAAACATAAATTTGTGTACAAATAACATAAATAAGCAGAACATAGCTGAGCAGAATTTGCTTACAAATATCACATGAATCGATATAAATATTATTACATCTATTTATTTATCATATTAGTGTTCAATATATTCACAATGAGTGGTGACGGCGAATTGCAGAATATTTGAACAGAATCATGGATAACGATTTTAAAATGCATCGTTACAACGAAATTTATTATACGAAATTGAAACATTAGAGCACACGTGCGTATAAATAATACTCTGCCCCAAACGGAAATTTAAGTAGAAATTAGCAATAAATTAAATCTTAAATGGAAAAATTTCATTTGAAGGAACACGAGAGGATAGAATGAATTGCGCCAATGATACTGAAATCTGTGTTTGTAATTCCGTAGAGTTTTAGAATAAACCCGATTACTTGATAACTTCTAAATATCTTGAAATGTTTGACAAATTCAATGCGATGAGAGCATGAGTGTAGAATTTTGCTCGTTAATTTATTATATTTTTTTGCGTGACAGTCTTTTTAGATGGCTTGAGTTAATTGACTGATTAATTTGGAAAACAAACTTATAATGTTAACCCGGTGAGACTTGCTGATTTCCTGTGACAGGAAATGCTGAAAATCACGGAGAAGAATTAAAAATGAACGAGCATTGTCGTAGATGAAGATCGAAGCAGCTCACAATAATTAGATCATCGGCAGTAATAAGCGGCATATCATGCATTTAAAATGTTTATCTTTATATTCGTAGTGCGCCACCAATATCTTTTAAAATAATGCGAGGAGCCAATAATTATTGTGATAATTATTATTTACCTATTATTAATTATTATTTAAATATATGATTCGATTAAGAATTTTTATCACCCTTTCGTCCAGAACTAAGTTATCGAAAAACATAATCGTTTCGAAAATAATTATTTATCATTTCAAATGCAGAGCAAATATAGTTCTTCTTAATTTTTTCCACCTCATTCATCGATTAGATTTTTAACCAATTAATCGGGTATTTATTTATTTATTTTTTCATACATACAAGACTATCATTGACTAAGTAAAATTATTGATTTATTTTGTAAATGAAAGAATGATCAGAGTTGATTTTAGTGTTCTAAGATAATTTCTTTAAAAATATTAGAAATCTTTTCCATCATACCTACTATGGAAAAAGAACGAAATCAAAAAGCGCAAATTCAATTTTTGAGCAGCCGGCAATGGCATAAATAGATTTAAAAACATCAGCATGGATCGGTGAGGCTTGTAGCGCCCAATTCGCACAGCGCCATCAAACTTCGTACAGACCTAAACATTACCGCATCAGAGCAGACGACAATGGTATAAATATAATTAAAGGCATCGGCATAGATTGGTGAAGTCCCATGAAATTGAAAACTTCTACCCGCTTCATTCTCAGCGCCTCAACGAAACTTGTTCGTTAACTGAGAATGGACATCTGAAGGCATTTCAAAGAAAATAATTCGTTTAATTCACGAATCCAAGATTCACCCGCTCACATCTAGGAAGTTCTAAAGAATTTACCTAACGTGGCGTTTGATAAAGCATCGTAGTTTGCAATAATCAATCAATCATAAATAGAGGCCTTTAGACTGCATAAAATTCTGAAAACTCTCAATTGGTCACATTATTTAACTTATCAAAGACCGCTTCGACCTCCCCAGACCACTTCAGTACTCAGGATGGCTTCTCACAATGGCCATCAGCGAGCGGGGCCGCTGTTGCTGTTAACGATAGTTACGCTGCTTGGAACGGCCGCAGACGCCGTGGTGTTTCAGACGATCATGATGAACGTGACCGTACTTCATCCAGACCTAAACATGACGGCATCAGCGGCGTGTGAGTCAACACTAAACAAAACATCAAGTATTCTAAATTTGAAAATATACGTTTATAACACTTATTACCTGATTTTTAATTGCATATATAGAGTGACAAATTAATATGAGTACAGAAGTCCATAATAATGACATTGTTTGAGATAAACTATGACTAACATTCATACATGCTGGCGAAAAAAGTTTTGTATTTCACATTTTAGCAGGTAAATAATTTTTTATTGCTAATGAATATTCGTTAGAAATTAAATCGAAAGATCATAAGGATCTAAATTCAAAGAGAGTTGGATTAGTAAGGATCGTAAGCTTTTAATTAATTATTGGTTCCTTGGGCATAATAGATATTATTTATGTTTTTAACTAGATTCGCTGTATCGAGTTCCATGGAGTGTGAGTGTATTAGCGTATGATCGTTCGCGGGGTTGATGTAATCAGCCGTTGACGATACGTAAAGTTAAACTTCTAACCGTGATTATTGATTATTTTCGGTGATAATGAATTATTATGCAATGCCATCGATTGGACAAAGAAAAATTAAATATTGTAATGAACTGTTTTTTGGACAATTCCTATATATTTGAGGACAATCTTTACGAACAATCAAAATTATTCGTTCAGTGTCCTTTATTTTAATAAGAGAACTTAGTTTTAGCCTTACAATTTCAATTATTTCCTGTTTTTAATTCAGTGACTTTGACTTTTATGATTATCTATAAAATAAGCTGGGGCATTAAATTAGAATTGAAAAAACTTCAATTAACAATGAATTAAGAGAAACCAATTGTATTTATAAGCATCGGAATAAAAATTGGCGAAACAATAATTAAAAGTTGGCCATCTTTTCGTTTCAAGATTTATCGACTGATTTTTATGCAAGACCTTATCCTTATTTGTATTTCAAATATTGAATAACCACCGTCTTATGAATAAAATGTTTATGTTGAATTATGTCTCGTCTATTGAAAGCATAACATTGATTAGAAACTCGCCTGCCCTTTGTATTCCCCGCCCATGAGTACAAAATAAAAATCTCGAATATCTTATAAAGAATCCTCACATTTTCCTGGACTGCTTTCAATTATTACAACAATTCTCTTTAACTTTACTTTTGTTGTTTGTCTGTCTGCTACAAATCTTATAATTAAAATTTAACACACTTCTACTTATCCTATCGATCTGAAATTTTGCACACTTGCGTAAAGTTGGAGACAATGCATGAATGAACAATGCACAATGAACAATGCCTTGCGTCGCTTGGCTACCAAGGTTGGAGCATGACTTCAAGACACTCGGCTCTGAACGATGTGATCAGGAGGGCTCTTCAGAGCGCTGGCGTTCCTTCATGCCTTGAACCCGTTGGAGTGGACAGAGGGATGGTAAGAGACTAGATGGCTTAACGGTTTTCCCGTTTTCTAATGGGAGGTGTTTGTGTTGGGATGCAACCTGCGTCGACACTTTTGCTGAGTTGCACGTCAATAATTCGGCTATTACTGCTTGGTTCGCGGCTCGTGCGGCGGAGGATAGCAAGAGACGTAAATATGCGGCGTTGGCAGCTCGGTATCGTTTCGAGCAAGTCGCATTAGAAACGACGGGCACATATGGTGAAACGACTGGTCCTTTAATATCACAGATTGGCCGTCGCATTACGGAATTGTCTGGCGAACGTAGAGAGACTCTATGGTTGGAGCAAAGGTTGGGTTTGGCCGTGCAGAGAGGCAATGCAGCTAGCATCCTAACAGCAGTCAGAGAAAGGTTCGACGTGGGCCCGCTCTTCGCTCGCGTCACAGCTCAGTGACCCTCGGAGTCGGTGTAGGCCACCATCAGAGGCGTTAAGGTCGGGGCCCTGATCATTGACATGAAACCATTCCCTGTTTTTAAATAATAAAATCAATTCCTTTTTTTTGTTGGAATGGTGAGTGTGTGAGGCCTTTAAAAAAACAAAAAGAAACAAAAAAAATGCATGAATCAAATGACAAAATAAATAATTTTATAAATAATTTTTTTAATAATAAAAAAACTGAAAAAAATGATATTTCAGCTACAAATCTTATAATTGATATTTGTCAAACTTTTACCTGTCCAATTAATCTGAAATTTTGCACACTTGTGTGAAGTTGGAGGCAATGCATGAATCAATTGACAGAATAAATAATTTTGAAAAAATATTTATATAGGAAAAAAATGAAAAATTAGCTTTTTTAATATTCGAAAATAAAATTAGAAATTCAATGTACATCTGTAACATTGGAAACACTGGATTCTTTAGAAGTATTGTCTCTAAAAAGTAATTTTTTAACGTATATTATTACAATTAACTTGAGGCTATCCCAGGTGAGTGCAAGGCGAAGTGCTTCGTGCTGCCCAAGTGCAGCGCTGCGTCGTATGACATTACGACGTCGGTGTGCAGCATGACGTACGACGCTCCTTGCAACGTCACGACGACATTTGCTCTTGGCGTCATCAGCCTCTTCAAGTTCGGTGAGATCCTCCGTTGAAGAAAAATTATTTGTTTTATAAAGTTTTAGTGTTTGCGCTATTACCGCTTGTACAAGTCTTGTTTAAAGAATGTTAGTATTGTGTACTAGAGACTTCATGCATCTTTTTCGTATACTGACTGATCCTTGTTTGCAGTTATTCGAGAAGCGTTCATCACCAAAGGCAAAACCGTCAACGGATCTCCCGACAACCTGAAGAAGATGTGCGGTGCAGAAGGCGGGGTTCCGCTCATCATCAACACCAAGCAACTGCTTCGAGAAGCTATAGATCGGACGGCCTGGCTGAGCGCTTACCAAACTCCTAACAACGGCCCTTACCACTGGTCAGACAACTCCCCGGTGATTGGCTGCGTCTTCACTGCAAACGACTTCTCTTCTGTTTCTGTCATCGGTACTGGGGCATCCGTGCTCCGTGACAATGGAAATATTTTAGTGTTACATTTCCTGTAAGTTAATCGTAGAATCAGGACATCTTCGTTCCAATAGTTAAAAGTCGTACTCGTGGAATTGGTTGAAATATATGAAATGCAGGAGAGATCAATGTAAATTTTTTTCTAAGGAAATGTTATTTTTTCTATAAGTTACTAATTGTAAATTTCGGGGATATTTATTCATAACTGAAAATTCACGCTTGACAACCATTACCACTGTCCTTATCTTTTATCAAGAATTCGTGAAACATGCAAATAGTCTCCAAATTCAATATAGCGATGGCTCATTTGCACTTCATAATTTGTACTTCATCACGTAAGTCAACCAGATCAGTTTGTTCACATCATGCAAATAATATTTATATTATCCTGACAAAAATCGATCAGTACTACCGGGAAGGAAACAAAGGAGACAAGCAGGAGCGATTTCGTCTAAAACCATGTTGCCTTCTGTTGAAAAGGTCAGCCTCCTCCATGTACTGCACCAACCTTCTGGCAACAATCTTCTCAAATACTTTGATTGCGTGTGATGTTAATGTAACCGGCCTGTAGTTCTGGGGTTTATCTCTTGCACCTACTTTGTAGATTGGGGTTTTAGCCTTAATTTTAGGTAACTAGGAACGTTTCATTCTCACAATGATGTTTTCCAGAGCAAAGTCAGAGGGACTTTCAGCGCACCGACACATTTTTTCAGTAACACAGCAGGGACTCCATCTGGCCCGGGCGCTCTCTGACACTCACTGCAGTGAGTACTGAGTTATATTTTTTTCAATTGCCCCACTGATACTCTGATTTTGGCCTTTGACTGGGCATTTGTAAAAATATTTGGGATCGTTCGAATGGCAGCCACCGCTCGCCTCTCCGCAACTTGTTGCTCAGCCTCGTGTGAGTCCTGCAACTGTCGCTGTGTTTCCTTAATTTTCACCTTTAGATGTTTCAGCATCCGCCTCTCCATATTCTTAGAGGCGGCCGTTATCTGGTTGTTCAAACTCGCTCGTTTTCTCATGAGGAGCCGTCTGTCCCTTGGAATTATGTGCCGTTTGGGGGCCGTTCTTCCCGGCGTCTGTTGCGCGAATACCTGCACTAATACTTCGCACAGTTTGTTGCACATTGCTTCGGCATTTAACTCCAGGAACTCTGATCTCCAGTTGACGTCGAGGTGTTCGTTTTCAATGGCCTCCCAGTCTGTTTTTCGATGATGAAAATTAAGCCCATCCACACAGAGCACATGTTCTGATTAATACAGCAAGAAGTACTATCGAGTGTCGAGCTCAGTAGACTCATCTAAATAACTTATTCTATTTGTGCTATAGTTTGTGCAATAAATTTGTCTCTCTGCATGTACGTACAGTATATTATAAGAATATCACTCAAACTACTCAATCAATCGCATTGCAAACGACACGCTACCAACTCCGCGGAGTTTACTGTGAGAATTTGACTTACACAAAATTTCACAAATGAAACAAATATTTTGTAATTAGGCTACCGATTAGAGCTGAAGTTATACCAAATTTATTCACTATTCATTATTTAAAAAATATTTGCCTGAATGCAACTAATCTTGCGCTTAATTAATCTCTAGCGTACAATATTCCATTCCCTAAGTCAGCTGTAAAACTTACGTTCATCTCATGAAAACAAAATATTTGTGAAAATACCAATCAATCTTAATGTACAAGCTGAACTATTGTGTGTTTTACATAAATTATTAATAAATATACTCAGTGATTGCAAGTTATACAAATATAAAGAAATAAATAAATTATACATAAGTTATAAATTGATTCGCTACTTTGCGGCCGGGAAGTTTTTTTGCCGAAATTAAGTAGGCGAGAATGTGCATTGTAAACCCTAACAATAAAACCTCAGATATTATGATAGCCTATGACCTTCATAGATACCTCGTTAAACTGACATGAATTTGTATGATTATTTAGTACATAGTAGGATGCTTTTGCGTGCATGTGATTGATAATTACTGCTGGGAGTAAACGCTGGGTAGTTCAAGTAGCCTCTGAAATTTGATCTCTAATTTATCCATATCACTGAGTGGTCTATGTAACCAAGCGATTTGGTAATGTTTCTTTGAAGTTTTACGGTTAGGGTCATTCGAGTTGGTTAGCAAGTTTGGAACTTTATTTATTAGCGATCTAGAATATATCGTGCATGATATTGATTCTGGGATATGTACAATATTTAGATTTAATAGCAAATACTGGGTATCGAATTGAGCAATTTGAGTCGAATAGAACAAAGGTATTTGAGTAGGATTCAAATATCTATTTAAAATATTTGAATAAGATGAAGATTGTTGAGCTAACACTAGAAGATAAATGGCTGTAGTTTTAGATGCAATCTAATTTGTTTGTGAGAACCCTTTAGGGATTAGGTTTCTAAAAAAAAGAAACAAATAGTAGAATAGCAACTAAATTTTCATGATCTAACCTAATACTTAGAACAAAGCACCGGATAAACAATCGTTCTTTGAACTGCTGAACGCTGGATCACGTTGTTTCCCACGAGCATTGTTGCTGGTCCATCAGAGTAGTAGTAGTCCTGTACATCTTCTGCATGCGAGGCGCAGTTGTGGATGTCGGTGCCGTCAGGCCAGACGAAGTTCTGGTAGGGCGGGGATTGGTTTGCGGCGCTCAGCCAGGCGTACTTTTCGTTACTGTTATTTAGCGTGCCGTTATCTGTTGAAAGTAGAGCGGTCAACAATGACGTACTCAATAGACAAAAAATATAACTCAGTACTCACTGCAGTGAGTGACAGAGAGCGCATTTTCTCGTCGACGAAAACATGAAGTCACGGACGGACAGACAGATGAACAGACAGATGGACAGACAGACGGACGGACAGACGGACATGGCGTGCACAATAGTGCATTTTTTATAAATGAGAAAATACGCAAAAAAATGCACTGATGTTTGGAACCTATCATAAATTACGAAGAAAGAAAATTTGACTGATTTGCTAGATATCAACTAAAATTGAATATTATTTTAATAACTTAGTCGCGAAAGTGATATTCCGATTTATTGATTTCTTTGGCAGTCGACTCTACTAATTTTGGCCTATTCCTATAATTACATGAGAGACTTGAACACAATTAGAGAAAATAATCAAAATTGCAGATGAGTCCCCAATATTATCATTTATTTTTCGCAATACATAGCCGCGTATATACTTGATAACGATTGCGTCTTGCCAAGGCCAGATCAAAGTGAAATTTGAGAAGCTTCGCAATCGTTATGCGTTCGTAATGTAAGTATTCATGTGGGATGACGTGCCTAATGATTTGGTAAGGCAACAACATTAATCATGTAAGAAAACTGACGAAAATTATTTTGAAAACAACTACAAATTTTATCACAAAATATTTTTTCAGAAATGAAGAGACAAATTTTGTATTGTATTTGTAAAACCAGGAAGATGGTATCAGAGCTTTCTATGTAAGTTATTTCCCGAAGTTAATTGATTATTTTTACCAATCACACAGGGCAAGCAAATCTCACTTTTGACGAGTTGCACTGCCTTGTCTCTGACTTGCTTGGTCTTGATGACGAGAGGCTCGCCGCCTTCTGCCCGGCAGAGACGCCGCTGGTTCGCCAGAGACCCGTTGGTTGTGATAGCCGTGGTGAGGAACACGTCTATGATGACCGTGTCTGTTGTTGATTTTAAGTCATTCAAAATATTTAGAGAAATAACGTCAACAAAAATTCTTGCAAATCGATTGATGGACAACAATTAATGAAAACAGCCGATTAATTATTTACTCACGCACAGCAAATTTTGATTCGGACCAGATGAGCGTTTGAATGGTCGTATAACAGGTGGCCAGCGAATGAAGAAGATATGCTTAGGAATATTTTTAAATATCTCGAGTTCGATGAATGAATAGCTCTATCGAATAGTTAGAGCACTACCTCCAATAAAATTTTAAGAACATATGATTTTTAAGCCCCAAAATACGAGTAGTAGGTATATTCGCAACCAAATTTTATCGAAAAATATTGGCAATAGTTTTTCTATCCCCATCTACTGCTTAGATTGTCTCACAATTTCAATTATTAAGATGATTCTTAGAAAAAAATTTACTCACCGTACTTGAAGAGACCAATAACGCCGGTTGTGTTCTGTACTTTTGTCTCGCACTGACTGACGTACGTGATGTTGCACGTAGACGAGGGCTTATCGTACGTCGCTGCCGTGCACTGCGGCTGTACGAGGCACTTGGTACGACAAGCGCCTGCAATTAATTATTATGTTTTAATTCCATGGAAATGTGTATAGAGGAACAGAATTATAATTTCCCTCCGAAAACTTTGTACAATATAAATGAAAACGGTACTGAAAGAAAGCAACAAAAGTTACTGGAGTCTGAGCAGGCGATTTGATCCCAAGAAGTTCCTGGGATAAGAAAAATAAAATTTCTAATTTTTTTATTAATGTTGGAAATTCGTCGAAATCACAAAAAGAAGACATTGGCTTGCCAGCTTAGATAATTAAAATATTGATTGATCCACCTTGTACCATGGGAGTGAAATCAAACTGTAAAAAAGTCCATTTAACATAACTTACGGCATTTCTTCGAAATATTAAGGAGCATCAGTACTCAACTAGAAACTAAGCCAGTACTAAAATGAACTAGTTTGATTTTCATATTTATGTCGTTCTTCCGTAATATTACTACTAGCATCATCTATTGCAACGATACTACAATTATATGAAACAACATAACTGAAGAATGTCAACAAAATTTCGACTCATCTTGACACATGAATTTCGCTTGTAAACTCTGTATATCAATAGCAACACAGCTCCTCAACACGACCCGCACAACTCGCACAAAGTGTCGCCTGTGTACGATAAGTTGGGCGCGACCCGCACAACTCACACAAAGTGCCGCCTTTGTACGACACGTTGGGCGCGATGATGTCGATGTCTTTCATCACCACCTTGAAGGCGGGATACTCTCCAGCTGCCACCAGCTGCAGCAGCTGCACTAGCAGCAAGATGCTCCAGTACATTTTACCAGTTACCTCAGTGCTGCTGAAGTCGATGAATAAAATCGCAATCAAATCTTCTTGTTTATGTTTATTACTATTGATTGGATAAAGAATAAACAGAAAACTTAATAAAAAAACGAAGAAAAAATATATAGGAAACTGTTACATTTTCCCGAACCTACTAGAGCATGAATCGAGAAATAATTGATCAAGGAACGGAAAAATTAAGGATTAACAGTGGTTTCGAGCGGTTGGGAACTAAATGCGTGGAGGTGCTCGGGTGAATGAAGTGGGAGCGCAAGTAGTTTCCCAGTACGACAACTGCCAGTGTTTTGCCTGTCAATAGGTGAAGAAATGGCGACTTCGCTGATTTTGTTTTGTACGAAATAGCGCTCGTAAACCAGAAAAATGGGCAGGAAGAATATCCCGATACATGAAAGAGGAGTAATTTTCTTCAGTGGTTTACCAACAATGCATAAAGGTATTGAGGTTACTTGATCGTACTGTTGGATGATTGTACTAATTTATTAGATACATGTATACTTGTTATGTTAGGTTTAATTATGTGGTCTATGTTTTAGATGCGGAGTCAGCATGGTAACGTGTAATAAAAACTTTTCTGCGATCAACTCCATGAATAACGTTCTTAATTATTAGGTCGAACAGGCGCGAACTTTCTGGTTTGAGTTAACAGTATATCCCCAAAAACCCGTTCAAGGCAAACGTAATTCGTGTAATTTCATGAGAAAAATGCGGAAACCTAATAAATTATTTAGACATGGCGTATTTATGCTCGGTGTCAAATTTGTTGAAAAGGCACATTCTTATGGTCTTTATACCTTAAAATTTTAATCGAATACTTTGCTCCGACCATTTATTTGTAAATTTGAGTCTTAATCACTTACATGCAAATTAAGTACTTCTATTTATTTATATATCCTGAAGTTTTGAAACAGATTCTGTTTTACGTCGGTAAATTTACTGGTAAGAATTTCTAGCGTATGGTACATGCTCGACTTTGTACGGTTTTCAAAAGACGTACTTTGTACTAACTAAAAAATATTGTAGGATACTGGTAAATCTTTCCTGATATGGAAATGGTTGCAAAGACAGCGATGCACTTCTTTTACAGTGCAAAAACGACTCAATGCACACAATTTTTAGTACATATTTCAAGTAGTATATTTCTTTTTATGTTTACATTTTTATGCTTACTCATTTTCCGTACTTTAGAAGTCAATAAATTTGGCGTTACAAACATTGACTTAAAAATACTTTAGTCGTTGTTATAGTCTCATCTGTGTTTGCATGTATTTTATGTAGGAACGACGAAGGGATCTTGCGTCAAGAAATACGGAGGGTCCCATTGATATGCTGATGCCTTTATACAAACCTCCATCTAACCGCACTGAACTCTTGCCTTCTGAAACAATTGGCATAACAAATGCTTTAGGTGAAATGTTCTAACTTTTTAAGAAAGGCTTTAGAAAAGTCACCCACCTTGTACCGCGTTAACCGATATCTCAGCTGAGTTCTATACAATTAACACCGGCGAGTTTTAATTGAGATATAATTAAATAGAGCTAGAAGACAAGGAGAAATTTGGATAGCGGTTAATTGGATAAATTTATAAAAAAAAATGTTGAGTGGTGATTATTATTTATGCTCTATGAGTTGTGGAGCGGCTAAGGAATTTTTCATTCATCATATCCAATCTAGCAAATATCATTCACTGTAGTTTAAGGGGACCAACTACCCTAAAATTTTCAATTTTGGCGTTTTTCGGTTTTTGTGCTCATCTGAAAGCTGGAATTCTGCTCTTTCCAATGGTACCAAGGCCAACGCTGTACGCCAATATTTACGTTCATGACGTCTCTTTAAAGGGAAGCGGGTGAGAGAGTTCTTTAAGTAATTGGATATAAAGTAATTAGCTGCTGAAATCTTTGAATATAGTTTCTACTCGAGTTGTGCTGCAGTTACATGCTTAGTCTCATCTTAAAGCTGACATTCTGAGCTTTCCAACGATACTACTGCGATCCATGTACGGCAATATTGACGCAGACGGCCGGGCTTTAATTGGGGGCGGGGGGTGGAGTTCCTTCACTAAATAGACCTAAGAAAATTACAGCGGCAAGACTACATATCTTGGTGTATCTGGCATCTGAGCTCAGTTACCCTCCTAACATTGTACGTAGAGGTGCGCTACAAGTTGCTGCCAGCATCCTTGAGTGGATTAAGCTACAGAAGCCTGTAATTTGGTATCCATGCTACATTGAGTGCCTATTTCGAGGCGCACGGGACTTTGTCGCGCCGTCCTGAAAAGTTTGAAAAGTTCAACTTACTGTCACGGAAAACCTATCTCCTTCTACAGTTTTCAAGCTACAGCAATGAGACATATACCATTCGATTTGTAAAGACCATACCTATAGACTCTGTGATCACTTTTTTAAATTTCAGTCTGGTTCGTTTTTTATATGGGGGAGAAGGGGGGGGGATGGGGGAAAAATGGGATAAAACGCGCATAAAAAAAACTAAGGGGAAAATGAAAAAAGTGATCACAGAGTCTATAGGTATGGTCTTTACAAATAGAATGATACGTGTCTCGATGTTGTAGGATGATATTTGTAAGAGGAGATAGATTTTCTAAAGTACCCCTTTTTAGCCGTTTTCTATGAATTTCACGTTTTCTATCAATTTTTTCGAAAAATTTATATGAGCAAAATGTTCTTATTTTTACATTTTACGCATGTATCTGAAGTTTCATGATGATCGGATAATAACTGTAGAAGTTTTTCCGGAGGGTAGTGGGTCCCCTTAAAATGAACTGATTAACTACGCTAAAATTACACTTAAAAGTGTCGTATGTGCGGTATGAAGTGGTGCGTGATCCTTGATTTTCAAGTTTGAAGCTCGAACAAACCCTAAACATTTTTTGCAATTCGTGTCTGAGGTGCAACGTTAGAATTATTTTCAGATGTAGCATATTAGTTCACTTGAAAAATATATCAATGCTCAATTGGATGAGAGCGTTGGATGAACTGAAGAAGTAAACAGTGCCAATTAAATTATCAGACCTCGGAGATATCGAGCCCTTACATGCTTGGCGAGATTCAGTATGCGTATGCACTAGCAGTGCGCCTGCGAGCTGCAATATGAGCGAGCTTCTTTCGCTACAATGACCATAATCGTTACAGATCGTCTAACAGAATTACTGGCTGCTGGATAAAATCTGTTATTATCATAAGAGGTAAATCTGCATGAAAAATGTATGCAATTTATTTGTTCAGTTGCAAGCCTAATCAACTCAGAGAAATTCGCAGATGCGCATCATAATTTACATGATGGTTCCAAAGAGAGCGTATGAAAGTACTAGATGGAAAAAATGAACTGATCTGGAAGGAAGATAATTTGATTGATGGAGGTAGTAATTTTAATCAGAAAGCTGACATTAGGCAAGACTAAAAGGCAATCCATGAGACTGATCTGCGAATAAAGATGGACTGAATCATCCAAGCATAATCATGGTAGAATTAATGATGGAATCAAGATGATACATTTGTTTTTATGATGGAGCTTCCGGTGACATATTAACTTCAATTACTAAAACCAGTCAAACAGGTCTTGATTGATCAACAGAGATTGATGTGGTTCGGTCGAGAATTGATCGAACCATTGATTGATGCAGATTCCTGCTCGATTGACTAAGGCGAAACCCAATTTGGAGTGGGCAAGTAGGAGGGCAATGTCGCGGGGCGCATCAACGATTAAAGAGGAGCATTCTTTGCCAATTCAGTCCAAAGCTACGAAATTTCTGCCCCCGTTATTTGTTGAGTCGATTAATCGGCATCAAACGATGTCGAATCTACAGTAGCTGAAGCCAAATCTGCATTAATCGATGTCGAATCATCATTGATATACGTCGGATCTACATTGCTCGATGTCGAATCCTTATTAATCGATGCTGAATTGATATTATTTGTTGCTGAATATTAGCTATTTTTACACCCTACTGTACGAATATAATAAATTTGACTTCTATAAGTGAACAGAAGTTCAAAGAAAATCAGACCATTATAAAACAATTTACTTATATACCTTCACATACAACGCAGAAATCAAATCCGCGCGTGTTCAAAATATTTCAGCGTATGCAAGAAACATACTTACACGTTGTTATGACCCTACAAATTTTTAACCTGTATCCGTCTTCTGAATACAATTCAACAGGTAAATCGTGGTAGTTACTCAAAGCAGTTATTCGTTAAAAAGTTAAAACATAGAAGCAAACTATGACACGAGATGGAGTAGAAAAAAAAGAAAAATTTGATCAAGCGAAAAAATTAAATGTAAACAGATAGTTTGGATTTTGTTTTTTTGCAATTAATCGTTCAAATATATCACCAATAATAACTCTGACCGTGGAAACTTGTGGTTCCTGTTTGTAAAATACTTGGATTTGATTTAGGATTCAAAGTATAGCATGCAGGATCGAATTTCAAACTTTATCAACTCATCAACAAACTTCATCAACTCATCAACAAACTTTATAAACTCATCAACAAACTTTATAAACTAATCAACAAACTTTATCAACAAACTTATCAACTCAGGGAAACGTCCAGCAAACTTGATAAGAAATGAAAATGTTACGCTTGCTTCATAAAATTTCGAATATCAAAGAAATGCCTGTAAAATTGCAGAAACATACATGAAACTAAACCACTAGAAAATAGTAATAAGTGTTTCTTTCTGCTCAACTTATTTCATTAATTGCAGACACACTAATGATACATAAACATGAAATTACAGCACAGGCTTGAAGTGACCTGAAATCACATACCAATTATAAAATCAGAGACCGAAAATTAGTCAAGTAGAATAAAGCTAGACAGTGAGGACGTCAGTTCACTACAATATCCCGAGCACAGCTGGGATAGCGCAGAGCGGTAGGGGCGAGGAAGTGAGGCTTCTTCTGATGCAATCGGTGATGATGGGGTCGCAAGGACAGCGTTGTTCTCAGAGGTCGCCTCTGAGAACAACGCTCAGAGGCGATGGGAGCGATGGGAGCGCTTAGTCTCTCCATAGGCACCGGCGGACATGATGCCGTTTGTCAGAGAGGGTGCAGCATCAAGGTGACCAAATCAAGACATAAGGTAGGTTTTCATGAGGACGGTCCCCGAGGTGAGCAGAGACAATGTGGAATGAAGTATGGGAGGGTGGAAGGGCGCTGGCTAGGAAATGAGCGCAAGCCAGGTACAGGTTAGCGGGCAAGGGAAGGACGCCAGTCTCATGGTGGAGATGGGTAATTGGAGCCATTTTAAGGCAGTCGGTGGCTAGCCTCAGAGCTGAGTTTGGATAGTTTGGAGGCTTGCTATTGCAGTGCGTGAGGCAACAGGTTACCAGATGGGGCAGCGTAACCAGCGGCAAACTATTGACTGTGGGTTTATCGTTGCAGATCGAAGTATATTAGTGTAGGCACATTTTCAGAGCAAATCAAAAATTCATGCGCAAACTTATCGGTTGGCTATTCAATCTAATATAATAATGTATCGGAATTTGTTATACAATTTAATTTATGATTTAAGGTGTTCATGATTGTGTAAAAACATATTAACTGATTATATGCCAATTAGATATTATTCCTTAATGGCGCAGTTTAAAAACAATTGATGCTCCTCCAATCATTCTTATTCACTTCGCTTCTATAGTTTTATCAAGTTCCCAAATGTTATGTTGTCGTTTGTTATTGGCCGCTATCACGTTTCTAATTCACGTTGAAATTATATTTTCATTAAATAATTTAGGACGATTTATATATCGGATGAAATATCAGTTCTCTGATATTTCATCTGATAAAAACTGATAAATAGACGGGTTATCAGTTAGCCCTCACAGCTATCATTTAATCAATTCTAAATTTTAATCGATTCTAAATTTCAATCGGTTCTAAATTTTAATCGATTCTAAATTTTAATCGATTCTAGATTTTAATCGATTCTAAATTTTAATCAATTTTAAATTTTAATTAATACTAAATTTTAATCAATTATCAATTTTAATCAATTCTAAATTTTATTCAATTCTAAATTTTAATCGATTCTAAATTTTAATCAATTCTAAATTTTAATCGATTCTAAGTTTTAATCAATTTTTAATTTTAATCAATTATAAATTTCAATCAATTCTAAATTTTATTGAATTCTAAATTTTATTCAATTCTAAATTTTAATCGATTCTAAATTTTAATCGATTCTAAATTTTAATCAATTCTAAATTTTCATCAATTCTCAATTTTAATTACCTAATTCTCAATTTGAAACAATTCTCAATTTGAATCTATTCTCAATTTGAATCAATTCTCAATTTAAATCAATTCTCAATTTTAATTAATTCTCAGTTTTATTCATTTCTGAATTTAAATCAATTCTCAATTTCAATCAATTCTCAATTTCAATCAGTGCTAAATTTTAATTATTTCTCAATTTTAGCCAATTCTGAATTTGAATAAATTCTCAATTTTAATAAATTATCAATTTCAATCAATTTTTAATTTTAAACAATTCTTAATTTCTATCAATTATCAATTTTAATAAATTTTAAATTTTAATCAATTATCAATTTTTATCAATTAGCAATTTTAATCTTTATAAATTTTAATCAATTATTAATTTTAATCAGTTATGAATTTTTATCAATTATCAATTTTGATTAATTACTAATTTTAATCAATTATAAATCTTAATCAATTATAAATTTTATCAAATTATAAATGTTAATAGATTATCAATTCTAATCTATTACCAATTTTAATCAATTATAAATTTTAATCGAGGAAATAGGCAACCAATGGACAATGTGATATAATTAGTTACTCTTGAATGACGACAATATTTAGCCTGACGAATGTCCCTAACTTTGAGGAACTTGGCAAAGCAAACTGAAGGCACTTCAAGACGCCGTCACTGAACCACGGCACAGGGTAGGGTAGCGACTTACAGCTTCATAATAGAAGAGCAAGCTCTTCTGAGCCCAGGTGAGGAGTCGTCTAGTAGGTGGTAGTGCCTAGTGAAGTTCCATCATCCGTACGGAGCCACAAGGCGATAATTCAACGCACGGATGGGCACAAAGGTTGGCAACAGGAACGACAAAGTTGGGAGAAGCAAGGATGGTGGCTGAAGATAATCTGTATGTTGGCGGCCAGCGTTGCCCGATTTCGGCTTCGCTGGAGGGAAAGCCTCAAAAACCGATTAAGCAAAGTCGCGACCTTCCTGGCCGCTGAATGACAGCGTTAAATTTTAAAATGTAATTGTAGGGAAAATAAATTTGCACCTTCCCAATTAGTTGCCATTACATTTTGCTAGAAGATATATATACTATAATTTAACCATTTCGACAACATTTTCCCATTTTACACTGGCTCTGTGACTGGAAGAATCTCAAATATGTGAGAATTGTGAGATGAAGTGTTGATGTATTAGTTTAAAAAAATTACATCTCTCAATGTACTTGGATGAATAAAATAAGTCATAAATAAAACAAATTAGATGGCTCAAGCAAATTGAATATGTTCGTTTAGAATTTACGACTGATTCTGCTTTTTCCATGCCAGCGGCTGCCATTGATGGTTATATTGTCGAATAATTTTGCCGATTGATAAATAGACGTTTTATATTGTAATGACCTTTACGGGCCGTGAAAGATGTTTGCAGTGCGACATCTTCTGTCAGAGCCCTTGCCAGAATAAAGAAACAATAAGATCGCGCTCATCTCCAAAACGTTTTAATGATGACACCGTGAATTTACTTGGCTTTACTGTTAAATTATTGAAGAAAATAGATACATGTAAGAGAAAATTTTACATCCGTGCAGCGTATCTAGAAGCTAGGTTATATTAGGCATCGCAAATCGTTCAGGCTCAGCGTTTAATCGCGTTTAATTCACGAGTGTCAACACCAGCAGGTCTCATTGAACGGTCATTTTTTCATTGAGATTGGAAGGAAATCTGCTCGATGATACATTCTCCCAGCATTCCATCAACCGCGTCATCAAGCTTGTTTTGATACGTCATAGCTTCTCGATATTGTTTTATAGAGACAATATAGTTTTCATGGGCCTCCTTCTACCTAATTTTTTTTTCTTTGAATGCATGGGCCTCAGAGCTCTCCTTTTAAGGCTACAGTAAATCGATATTTGTTCAATATCGCCACAAATTTTATTTTCGCTGCCGTATTTGCGCCAGCACTTGGCAATGATGTTGTAACCGACTTTGATCCTATGTCGAAAAAGTTTTCGCTGGTTTAATTAGCTTGTGTTCTGCTTGTCGGAGAGCGCACATTAAATTATTGTTTCGTCATCGAGCCTCTCCAGAGTCAACAGAAATAATTTCTTCTATAAACAGAAGGCATAACAGTCCATAAAATCTTTACTTCAGCGCAAGCATTAATAGATATCACCGGACATTTTTCATCAATATAATCAAGCTTGTCTCGATCAGAACGCCATAGACGGTATTACAGCCCGACGCAAAAGGTTAGCCCCACCCCTTTAAAACATCATAACACATCGAGTTTTGCGAGTTTTATTGTGCAAGTAGTGGCAAACGAATCGTCTTGGTCTCAGTAATCAAAATACAATAGACTGTAGTGAAAATGTAATTAGTAACGGAGAAAATGAAAAACACATGTTTTTACACCGACGCAAAAGGTTAGCCCCACTTTGCACACTTTGACATTTTAGGCAAAACAAAACATACGTCAGCTGCAAAACTAAAGGTTATTTACCGATATGCTCCCCGTTGGCTTTGTAGACATCCAAGCACCGCTTTTTCATGCCCTGAGAC
>NW_025943063.1:0-20801 GCF_000764305.2 Hyalella azteca | reverse complement strand
TGTGCGTGCCATGCTCACCCCACGTGTGCGTGCCATGCTCACCCCACGTGTGCGTGCCATGCTCACCCCACGTGTGCGTGCCATGCTCACCCCGCGTGCGCGTGTACATCATTTATTTATGCTGTACAAACAGTGCAGCATAAATAAGAGAACATAATTGCACATACTTAATCCCAGCAAAATCATGTTAGTAAATATAAATTAATTATTATTATACCTTCATTTTTATCGCATTAACGCTCAATAAATTCGCTACGAGTTGTGAATGGGAATAGTTTGATATTTAGTCAAAAGTATGGCTGTTTTTTTATAGATGTATCTATTGAACGAAACTTGTGCTACGAAGCAGAAACATCAGAACTAATATATGTTTTAATTTAACTCAGCCACTAGCGGAAACATTAAGTAGAAATGAACAATAGATGAAATTTTTAATGGGAGAAATTCACTTGGGATGTAGAAAACGGAAGTTGTCCTACCTTTGAATAGAAATTTTCATAGCTTCATCGGCCTCTCTAAAAATTCTTGACAGGATTCTCAATTGGAATGCTAACCAATTTACATTAATTGAATAATGCTCAAATTCGTAATTATTGGATCACACGCAGCATTCGTAGCGGTACTCTCTGCCTTCTTGAGTAATGACTCTAAAGAACTATTCTTCCGGCACCTATCACGGGTCATGACAGTCTGTACATTCCTCTGTAATCATTGGGCAAGCGTACAGGCGACCGGCATCTCTGCAACTAATAGGCGACCTAATAGTCAGTACATTCCTCTATAATCATTGGACAAGCGTACAGGCGACCGGCATCTCTGCAACTTATCGGCGACCTAATAGTCAGTACATTCCTTTGTAATCATTGGGCAAGCGTACAGGCGACTGGCATCTCTGCAACTTATCAACGACGTCTTAACTTCATATCAGCCACGGAGGACCACACTGGTATTTTGGCTGATGTCTGGGCGATGTCGATCTGCGCTTTCGGGACTTTAGACCCTGCCAGGACCAGTCAGGAACGTCCAGTCAGCACGGGATGTCGGTTCCTTCGGCAATGAGGGATCAGGGGACCAGCTATCAGCGACGCTGAACAGGTTCTGCATTCATGGAGGTAAGCTGCTAAGACTAATGCCCACTGCTATTTTAAGTTTGTTCGTGATGATATGTTGCTCCATCGGCGGGTAAATCATTCACTACATCCTCAATTAACGAAAATTGGAAATCCAACAACTTTAATGTTCATGTAATGCTGCGATATTCGATGTCTACTAAGTTGTATTAATCAGCATCTATAGCCTATAGCCGTCTCATAATCTTAAACTTGCAATCTTCTTCTATCGCGTCTTGCAAATTATCCTCTTGCATGTGTATCTCAAGACGAGTACTCATCTATCTTCGCATTCCGAACTCCAATTTTCTGTTGACGATTAATTGGCGAGTGTTATGAAGCTCGGTGTGGCGCGTCTGTTGGTGGTCAGTGCCTTCTTTTACTCCCAGCACACAACTTTAGGGATCAGTGATTAATAAATTAATAAATTATTCGTTAATAAATAAATAATAAATTACTTTATTCTATTTATTATATAGAATTTAATATAAATGATAATTAATTAATAAATTAATTCTATTTATAAATTTAATTGATCAATTCTATTCGTTGATTTTCGCATTATTTGATTTAAATTCGCCCGTTTCTTCAGCATGTAATCACAATCTAGGATCGAACGATTAGCGCCTGAAAGGCTTAAATGTATATTTGGAATGAGGCAGAAAACAGGAACAATCTTTATAAAGGTTTCCCCAAAGTTTCGTGGAAATGAGATGATTCGACACTTTTATCACGTTTATTGATGGTGATTTTCTGCACATAAAAACATGACAATTTTGTAATGCGAGATAAACAGGTTGACGGGGTATCAACCAATATGGTTCAAGAGTATAACATACAAAATAAATACATTAGACTAAATTAGCACACCGAATCATCGGAGGTAAATTTCGGTAAATTTCGATACTGGGTAAATTTCGAAAAGGTACGAATATATAGTTAACGAAACGAAAGCGAGGTTGAAGGTTGTGTAATGTCATAGGTCTATGAACGTTCTGTCTATTGGCTCCTGACGATACCTCCTATTGCAGCGTTAAAGGATGGAATCGAATGTGCATGAGAAACCTCAACAATCTTCATATTGTATCCGTTTAAATTGTGTATATATAAATTTAAACCAATTCACCGTGATGAAGGCATATGTGTAGAATTTTGCCCCTAATTAGTGAATTTAATCTTGCTATGGTACTTTTTTTCAAGAGGCTCGAGTACACCGACGAACTTTTCAAATGAACATTCGAGGTTAACCAGGCATTGCTTTCTTGTTTCATGGCGCTGAAAATTTAGCAACTCGCTCTTCTTCGGTAATAAAAAGAAAGAATGAACGATTATTGTCATAAATGAAGATCGGTGCAGCTCTAAATAATTGTATCATCGATATTAATCAGTGTAATATCTTTGTATTTAAGAACTTTGAGTCATTATATTCTCAGTGCGCCACTAAGACTTGTACGTTGATTGCAGGTAGGCTCTACGTATTAAAATAAAAATATTAGTTCTTAAATTTGCGCGAGCGATACTTCTGGTTAATCTTCCATCCAGAAATAAGTTATGGCAAAACATCTAAAACAATATTTCATTTAGTTGTTCCGTTTTATGGTTATCTTCGAATCTGGAAGAACCAAATTGCACATCTAAAATTTTACACTTCACACAACTGCTGGATTGATAACGGATTGTTAAGAAGCTTAATTGAGTTCATTTAGTGAAATTAATATATTGTTTTCTACTGGAAAAAATATCATCGCTGATTTTAGCTCTACGATATTACAAGATTCGAGCAGACGACAGTGGCCTCAACAAAGCTAAAATCATTGACTTAGACTGGAGGAACCCTTTGCATTTAGAAACTTCTCTCCGTTATATTCTTAATGTGCCATTAAAACTTGTTCGTCAACTGTGAAGAGTCATCTAATGGTAAGATGAAGCAAATAATTCGATTATCCACGACGCCGATATTTTGGAGCTTCTCTTGCGTCTATCCAGAAAGTTATGAAAAATCCATCAAACGCGCCGTTTAATTAAGCAACGCAGCTTGCAATAATGCCATGTAATTATAGCCAATAAATAGAGGTCTTGAGACAGCATGAAATCTCTAATACTTCCAACTGAAGTATTCAAGTTCGGCGAGATCCTACGTTGAAGAGCAATTTTTCGTTTTATGGAGCCTGGAGTGATGAGTCGAAAATTTACGTGATCAATGATTCTGTAAGTCTTGCTGAAGGAATATTGGTATTGCGGACTAGACACCTCAAAAATATCCTTTTCGTATACCGAATGATTATTTTTCCTAGTTTTTCGCGAAGTGTTCATCACCAAAGGCAAAACCGTCAGCGGATCTCCCGACAACCTGAAGAAGATGTGCGGTGCAGAAGGCGGGGTTCCGCTCATCATCAACACCAAGCAACTGCTTCGAGAAGCTAGGCAGCTCGTCGCTGGTAATATATGTACTTTGGCCATATTTTCAACTTGATTCACATGACATGTAGAAGCAGGAATGTTAAGGTTCGTGAAAGGTTAGGTCAAGCTCGAAAACAAGTATTGGTTGAATGATCCATATTAGAATTTATGGTTTCCTCCTCTTTTGAATAACTATCATACTTGTAGAAGTAAGTTTCCTAAATTTATAATTTACTATCTTTTATGGAGTTAATCTCCACAAAAGGAGTTAATCCTGAATCTCACAATTTTCTACTGGTCTGTTTGATTTTCATACAATAAGTTGAACCATAATTAAACAGAAAAGTGAATCATCTTGAGCTGACCAGAGAAATGAGCTATGTGTAGTTTCCTATGTTTAATAAACGAAAATGAACTTGTGCCTAATTTTTTTGTATCTACTGCAGACGATGGCATATAGAACATGGTTATTCGCTGTAGGCAAGACAGCCTGGCTGAGCGCTTACCAAACTCACAACAAATGCACCTTCTACTGGCTCGACAACTCCCCTGTGATTGGCTGCGTCTTCACTGCAGGCGACTTCCACTCGGCAGCTATCGGTGCGCCGGTCGCATCTACGCTCGTTGAAAATGGAAAAAGTTTCAGGTCGCCAGTAAATGCATTCGCCGTCAGTCTGCCAGTGCTGTGAAGAAATATTTTTTAAAAGATATCCGATGTAAATATTCATAGTGCAAACAATCGTAAATTCTCACGGGTAGGTAAATTTTCAATAGCCATGCCGCTACCTCTGCGAAATTATTTTCATTTATCCATTGCCATGAAATTATTTTTATTTGTATCTGGCTCATATTCAAAGGGTGTATGTCGATGAATCTGGACATCCTCACTCAGATCGTCAAATTTGGACTCATTGAGTAGTGGTTAAATGAGCAAAAAAGTTAGCACGCCTCAATGAAAATTATTTGAATGAACATAGAACATGGCTTATCCAGTTTACGTCAACGGGACCTTCTGAGAGTAAAAACGTGTAAACGAATTCTCTTTTCGAAAGATGAGTTTCAGGTATTGCATTTCAATTGCTGATTTTAACAGGGAAAAACACACATAAAAGAAAGATTTGGAATCTATTATAAAATTCCCTTTATTGAACTTCTATGCAATTGATGGGGACATAAAAATCAAATATAGTGAGCATAGCATAATGATTCAGTAGTTTTTTATCATTAGGCCATCAAATATCAACCAAGATTGTGACCCAAATGGTGCATATTGATGAATTCCAACTGCTGCATAGAGTTATCTGAATTCGCTTGTTCTATCGCTTTCTACTCAAAGTTCGTGAACTAATTAATTTCAAATATAAATATACTGACCTCTGTCTTTATTTATTTTATGTGTTATCTCTTCATTATAAAGGAAACGAATTTATCAGCCGCTGACGTGTCATGATAACCAGTGGATACAAAAGATCCATTTTTTAATTAAGACAGTTCAATTTGTCGGTAATTTTGAATTTGGATGATCGAGTCTGCCGTCGATTTCAATGTAAATATGCAAGACAAAAATCAACTAAAGTTAATAAATGACGGGAATGTTCGCACATTAACTCCGAAAAATTCGACTAAAACGAATTCACTTTTTAAGAAGAAAATTACCTCTCTTTCAAGTAAAGAAACGAGTATTTCGCGGTGTTCTCATCCGGAGAAGCTGAAATAGAGACTAGTGTTAGACTGAAGACTGAGGTTAAGATCGGTAACGAGAGGCTTTCTCTCTACCAAGTATTGAAGGACATCGCGATAAACGCGATTAACTTAAATTTTTTAGGTTATTGTGAGTTGGGTGAACTACCAAGGCTCGTAAGCTGCATCGAACCTATGAACCAATAGCAGGAAAAAAGGACTACAAGGTCAGAAACAAGTATCCATTGTATTTAAAGACCTAAATAAATTCAAGATTTTAAGGCACATTTGTTGAACTTTAATCCATGTTACGGTGGAGCCCCGCATCACAAGCCCAGCACTGACAATTACTTAATCTTAATGCAAAGGATTGAATTACCAAATTTAAATTTGCTAAAAGTCTGGTTGAATGAGAAATAAATTTAAGAACATCAGCCCGTGGCCTTAACTAATTAATACTTGATCAATTGAAATGCAACTCTTCATAATTTCTGCAGATCTTAATGAGCAACTGTTATAAGAATTCGTTGAGAGTGAACTAAACTCTACCACAAGTAAGAATTATTCTCTATTATCGGTCAATTTTTTATCCTAGAAATACACGAGACATTAAAAAATTTTAATTAAAAAAAGAGTCATCAAATTTTTATTCCAAGATATAGTCATTGAAATTTACGATGGAAATCAGCAATCAGGAGCTAAACTTTCTCGACCTCACAATATTTAAAGGGGAAAGCTTCCGTAAAAACAGAATTATGAACACCAAAATTTATTTCTAACCTACACAAACGTTCCATTATATTGAGGCCTCACGCGCGCACCCCTCGTTTTGTTTGAAAGGTTTTGTGAAGGGCGAAATACTAAGGCACAAACGGAATTGCAACAATGTTCCGGATTTAGTGAAAACTACTCTTATCTTCTACAAACACCTGAGACAAAGAGGCTACAGCAAAGCGCTTTTCTTGGAGCAACTCAAAGAAGCTCTAAGCGGAAAAACCAAATCAGAAAGGTGACAACGACGCCACATGTTCTTTAAAACAAAATATAACCCGCAAACATCAATAAACGACTTGATACAAGCGGGGCGAAAGGTAGCTTGGCTCTTGGGTGTCCCATCCTTTACAAATTTTATGATAGTCCGTTGGGGCTAGCGGTCTTGAGGGAAGTGCAATTCCTCATTTCGCTCATTTGGAACCCTAGGGAGGAAGAGATCTGCAGCCGTTCATGGTTTTGCCGCGTGCAGACTTCATGTTCGGGTGTATGCATGAATTTGGGCGGCGGAGGACCAGTGATGCTGAATAAGGCTTGCAGCCTTAACTGGTTTTCTGCATTGCACATCAGACAAACTGAAATCGAGAATCTTCGATTTGAAGGCAGGATCATCTAGCGATAGAGCATAATCCTCAGTACCAAAAATGAAATAATAAAATGCATAAATATACAAAAAGCCACTCTTAAAAAGGGACGAATTATCTCCAATATAGGAACAAGGCACGGGAAGAGAATGGGGCACCACTCGGGATACATGTGGAACCAACATAATAAGCGGATCAGTCAATAAGATTGATGTGCGCTGTGCCACAAGTGGAGCTCCTCGGCCCCCCGGAGGTACCGAATTAGATATTTGAGCAGGTCTTTGGTTGAAGTGATAAATAGGCCGCCCGTGGTCATTGTTGGTACATGTGACAGTGCTCTCCTCTCGTAACCCACTTGGACTTGGCAGCCCTCTCACCGTGAGTGCATGTCACTAGGAACTAGAGACTCCATTCTTTTTTGCCTCTGATTCTACTTTATTTGTTCATACGACAGCACGCTATAATATTCCTGTGTTTTCGCCCCCTCCTCCCCATACCCGAATGCCCCCTCCCCCAGAGAGTACATCTGCCTCGAACACGTCGGGCTTGTCCCAGAGGGCGAGAGGCTGGGGCCCACAACCATCATCATCATCATCATCACGACCCGCCAATCATCACGATAACGCCAATCCACAAAGAAGGTCCGAAGGACAGATCCCTAAATTGTAGACCTGCGAACTTGACCTCACATGTGATCAAGGTTTTTGAGAAGGTAGTGACCAGGAGGCTTGTCCAGTATATGGAAGAAGCTGACCTGTATAATAATGGATAACATGGTTTCCGGCGTAATCGTTCCTGTTTGTCACAGTTACTGGAGCACCATCACCGTTTTGTGGCTAGCTTGGGCTGATCAGAGAATTCAGCTACTAGTAGTTCCCAATGTTCAGTGAAGAAAATGAAGTTGCACCTAATTTTCTTAGGATCATCTGCATTACGACGGAACATGAGCATCCCTTGTAGGTACAACGGTATGGCAAGTTTTCCAGTTAACAGTGAAATGAAGTGTATTGGCACTAATTTTGCGGCTTTCTTGTAGACCATGGAGTATGGTTTTATGGTACAAAACCGGTGGCCTGTCTGAGCGCTCACCAAACTCCTAACAACGGCCCTTACCACTGGTCAGACAACTCCCCGGTGATTGGCTGCGTCTTCACTGCAAACGACTTCTTCTCATTCACCGGTGATGTGGGAGCATCCGTGCTCCGTGACGATGGAAAAATTGGCCCGTTCTTGCTCCTTTGTTTGCCCGTACTGTGCGGAAGGAGCTGAAAACTCTCCGAAGTAAATATTCATTGTGATTGCTATAGTCTATTCCAGTATATTAATCAACTTTTAACAGTCATGCCTTGTCCTCCGCATGAGAAATAATTCTTCATTTCACCACTAACATAAATTAATTTTTTTCTGGTATCTGATTCACAAGTTTACATTTCATATAAATTTATTATAGAATCTGGACATCCTCGTTCCAATAGTGGAAAATCGTACTCATGGAATTGTTTGAAATGTGCTAATCACCGCAAAGACCTACTGTACGTCAAAATATTCCAAAGGATATGCTATTTTTTAGTTACTTAATTAAACATTTCGGGGGATATTTACTAATAATTGCAAATTCAACCATGATAACGATGACTATTGTCCTTATCTTTCGTTAAAAATTTACGAAACATGTAAATTGCTTTAAAACAAAATGTAGCGATGACTCAATATTGTACTTCAACACGAAACTAAGTTCAACCAGATCAGTTTGTTCACATGAAGCGAATAACATTTTTTTTTCCTGACAATAATCTATCAGTGCTACCGTGACGGAAACTTATATGCATGGCACATTGATTATGATCAGTTTCTTTATATAAAAGAGAAAGTGTCCGTTAATAATCACTATAAGTCTCATCGGGATAGTGACTTGTAGGAGCAGCTACCGCTACATGTTTATATAGTGACTTGTAGTGACAAATGCTGTCCAGCACGCTAGCTCTCGCCACTCATGGTGAGCTTGGGTTGTGGCGTTGCAGTTGAGTTAACTACATATTACTTCGAGTACTATAACACTGTGTCCAAAAATGATACTCTTAGAGAGGCATTAATATATTTTATAATGGAGATCCGTGAGAATTTTGTCCTGGCCTGGTATCGCAGCTCGCAATCTATGAAGGAACACAAATGATTTAATGGTCGTTTTGCACGTTTTCTGCACTCAGCGTTTGCATGTCGTTTGCCCGGAGTCTAAATCCAGTTGTAGCCGGCAGTGTGCACATTATCTTTCCACCTTGTCTTCTGTCTGCACTAGGATTTTGCACGAAGTTTACAGTCACTGTTAGCACATTTTGGCTGACAACAGCTTTGCCTAGAGAAAGTATTTGGCACCGCTGATTTTATTGGTGAAAAACATCGATGATTGAAAGATTTGGAATTTGTTATGAAAGTTCTTGTATCAACCTTTATTGCAATTGGTGAGAACCCCAAGAAAATCTAGCATCGTAAATATAAAATAATAACGTTTTTATAAGTAGCTGGCCTAAATTTTAAATATTGATGTGTTAATTCAATAAGTTTATTCAATAATTTGTCAATCCATTGTCTTTGCCGAAACAAAGATTTCAATTTCTTTCTAACCTCCTGATTGCTGAATATCAGAATGATCTATTCGGTGAACTACTGCGGACTATGCGGGCTGTGGTTAATGGTATGTATTGATTGTAGCAATGAAAATACGATTTGCCGTTACCAAAATGAATCTCAGGAAACGAGATTATTTTATTTTTGGATGAATAAATGCTTTTCTTGAAATTGAATGCACTTGAAAAATTTTATTATAAAATTTCTATTATTATCATTCTATTAAATTGACCGCAAAGTATCAGGACAAATTATCCACTCATCTGATGTCCTGTAGACCGATTTCGATCAATACGACGTTCATCGGTTCAATTCGACCCGATAAAATATATTTAACAACGAGCGACTTTTTATTTTCCTTCGTTTCCTTCTTACTATATGAAGCCGCAGTAACTACGTCAGTTTTAGTTGTAAAATCTCTTGAAGGTTTTACTGAACTGCACCATAACTTAGATGATAAGTTTCCTGAACCGATTGGTAGAACTAAGTGTTGGAAGGATATGCCATCAGAAATTATTATGATGAACCGAAATTTATTATTTAATTGCAAATTTATTAGCGATTCATAAACTATTAGGAGGTTCACTCGTCTTTAAGTGGAAAAGATATCATTCAGAAATTTCGAATATATTCATTCGGGATTTGTCCTCGTGTTTTCCGAGTTCAAACTCAAACTCATTTTGAGGATTTGACTGAGGTTTCTCTCATATTTGTCTGAGATTCCTGTGGCATTTTCCTGAGATAGGAACAGCCTGCTTTCTTTTAATCAATGATTATTTTAGTTGCACAGAAATGAAGTGTTGGAATCGCCCATCACCAAGGAGATAATTTTTCAGGTTAGCACGTACATTCGAGGGAATAAATGCTTCATGATTGATTGATAGTTAGAATTGTCTGAGGAATCTTTTCAGCGAGTTCCCTGACACAAATTAAGGCTTTATTTCCTGTCTTTGAACTTGAGTAGTTTCACCGCGCTAAAGGGATATATTACAATAAGGTTAATTTGACGCTTTCGTCGTGGTGAAGTGAATGAATTCCTCGAATTATGAGAAAATTTGATTAGAATTACTATGATTTTTTTTTATTTCGGATATTCTTCAAACGCCAGGAATTCTTTCATTATTCAAATACTAACTGATGGTAGGATTTTATGATGGTTTACTCGAGTATTTTTTAATTTAGGATTTTCTCTTTCTGCTTTCGCGAAAATTCACCAACTTCGAAGATGAAGTTTATTTTTCAATTACACAGTTTTATTTTAGGCTTTATTTTTTCTGGTGCAATTTGAGCCGGTGTTTAGCAAATTGCAGTCGCAAATAAACATGCGCTTCTATTTACACCGAGAAAATTGTTCTTATCGCACATGAACATTGACTGTGCGTATGAACAGCTGGGGCGTGAGTTGAGTTGTTTTTTAACTGGTCATCAGCCGATGACTGTTGTAAATGAAATCTGATTTATAACAATCTTGAAACGTTTCCCATTTTACACTGGCTCTGTGACTGGATGAATCTGAAATATTTGAGATGAATTGTTCATGTTGTTTCGAAAACCACCGTTCTCAATGTACTTTGATGAATGTAAGAAATCAGGAATCAAATAAATCAACTATGTTCGTTTAGATTTTATGTCTGATGCTGTTTTTTTTTCACGCAAGCACCTGCAATTGAAGGTTATTTTGCTGAATAATGTTACTGCTTGATAAATAGACGTTTTATATTGTAATGACCCTTACGGGCCGTGAAAGATGTTTGCAGTGCGGCATCTTCTGTCAGAGCGCTTGCCAGAATAGAAACAAAAAGATCGCTCTGATCTCCAAAAATTTTCAATGAAGGCATGGTGAATTTACTTGGCGTATTCTTCGCTGTTAAATTCTTGAAGAAAGACGATATATGGAAGAATAACTTTTTTATTTCTGTGCAGCGTATTAAGCAGCTTGGTTATATTAGGCGTCGAAAATTTTCCAGGCGCGGTGGTCACCTCAACCGCATCCTCAAGCTTGTTTTGACACGTCATAGTTCTCGATATTGTTTTATAGCGACAATAGAGTTTTCATGGGCCTCCTTCTACCAAATTTGTTTTTTTTATTGAATGCATGGGCCCCAAAGCTAGCTTTTTAAGGCTACAGTCAATCTATTTTTGATCAATATCGCCAAAAATCTTATTTACGCTGTCGTATTTACGTTAGCATTTTGCAACTATATTGTATCCGACTAAGATCCTATATCGTAAAAGTTTTCACTGTATTAATGAGCTTGCGTTCTGCTTGTCGGAGAGCGAACATTAAATTAGTATTGTTTCGTCATTGAGCCTCTAGATAGCCAACAGAAATCATTTCTTCTATAAACAAAAGAAAGAACAGTCGATGCAATCTTTTCTTCAGCGCAAGCATTAAAAGATATCACTGGAGATTTTTTCATCAATATACTCAAGCTTGTTGCGATCAGAACGCCATAGACGGTATTACCCTCTAAGTGATATGTACCATCTGGTATTGAGTGGCAGTTTACTGTCATAGCTATATTGCTAGGAGCTAGTATCAGCGTTTTGCAATGCATATGCCATGGCTGTGCAGAATGATAGGTGCCATCTGGTATTGAGTGACAGTTTACTGTCATAGCTATATTGCTAGGAGCTGGTATCAGCGTTTTGCAATGCATAAGCCATGGCTGTGCAGAATGATAGGTACCATCTGGTATTGAGTGACAGTTTACTGTCATAGCTATATTGCTAGGAGCTGGTATCAGCGTTTTGCAATGCATATGCCATGGCTGTGCAGAATGCACTTTGCCTGCATCAGTACCGCGCTGCGTCGTCAAGGCCACAGCAGTGTTGGTCGAAACTCGAACCTGTCTTACTTGCTCATGCGCCTGCTCATGCTCACCCCACGTGTGCGTGCCATGCTCACCACACGTGTGCGTGCCATGCTCACCCCACGTGTGCGTGCCATGCTCGCGTGTGCCAGGCTGGTGAACGTAACTCAATTTCTACTGAAATTTGTGGTGACATTGTATTTCACCAACAGATCGCTACCTATTATTAGTTTTGATGGGAAAGATATTTCATCTTCTACCATGAGTGCGTGCCAGCGAGCGCTGTTACCGTTTGCTAATGTCCCTAGCAGCTCGGTTTTTACTTATACTGCAAAAGCATCACCTGTAGCGCTGACCTCAGAGATATTAGTAGGAGAACTAATGTCAGCTTCAACTAAAGCACTTTGCTTAATCAGTGTCGTGGTAGAACCGTATCGAGTAAGTCGTTCACTTCATAATCATTTACTATGAGTTAGGTAATCGGAACGCGCACGTTATTATCTTCGCCGCGCTCAATTGGCAATTTTAATGTGGAATCTCGGAGTACGGACATGGGGCATTGCTTCAAAGGAAGTCATTTTCTACGTAATCATTAAATTAGACATATTAAATTATTGCTCGCCTTTTTTATTATTTCAACTGTAGGAGTCGTTTTGTATCACAGCGTTTCACCGAGCACATTCTTAGTGAAATTGAGTTTTTGAGATTGAACTCTGCTAACACGTCTGGATTTAAATTGACTGCATGCCTTCGTTTAGAGTGTGCTTGACTTTCTTGACTTTTTGTATGTCTTGTTAAATTTCTCATATTCATATCTGTTCAAACTAGAATAAATTAACTGAATGAACGAACGGCGCGCTTGTTCAGCACCACAAATATTAACTTGTAAAATATTCGGACTTGACCTGTTTTTGAATCTACAAGCATAATAAAAGTGCCTCCGTAACTTACTTAAACTTGACGATTACATTATTAGTTCATAAATTTATCAATCGGACGGTTAAATTCTTGGGAGGGGTTAAAATAATTCTTCCGCTTTCGGCATCATTGCAGTCGATTACCACGACAGTCTTTCTCAGCATGGCCTGGGAAACCTAATGCGGACGCGACTGACTGAAACTCACACAATTCACAGAACTTATTTGCCGTAGTGAAAAGAATGAATTATAAGATTCAAGTAAAAATCAACGATGAATTTAAGCAGTGATTGACTGGAATCCTGATTCATTAATGACTAATCTGAAACTGAAGAAGCTTAATAAGTTTTTACATCATTATGAAGTGAATGTATTTACCAAATTGTGTGAAAAGGGAGTTAGACAGAACGATAAAAAATGAATTATATTACCTACAGATATTGGTCAGAATTTGTTTCATGAGAGACTAAACATACTCTCAGGAAATTTATTTGGATATATTGACATTGTTAAATGAATAAATACTTCGACTTAGGTATACAAACCAAGTCAGCAATAATGAGACATTCAACTTTACGCGATATCTTCCTTGCGATTGGCCAGTCTCATAACCTGGAGTCGAGCCAACCGCTTGGTCCAATTATTTAATAAACTAAACTATTATAAATTGCACCTTTATGAACAATACAACATGAATAAACGAAATATAAATGCACGGACTTTATCCCAAGAATATCACATTAGTAAATATAAAATATCGTTACCTTTTGATATTTATCGCATTAATGCTCAATAAATTAACAACGAGTTGTGGGTGGGAATAGCTGGATATTTAGTCAAAAGTATGGATGTTTATTTAAAAATGCGTCCATTGAACAAATCTTATGCTTCGAAAAACAGAAATATCAGAACTAACGAATGTTTTAATATAACTCAGCCACTAGCGGAAACACTAAGTAGAAATGAACAATAGATGAAATTTTTGATGGGAGAAATTAACTAGGGATGTAAAAAACAGAATTTGTCCTTCTTCTGAATAGAAATTTTCATAGCTTCATCGGCCTCTCTAAAAATTCTTGACAGGATTTTCAATTTGAATTCCAACCAAATTGCATTAATTGAATAATGCCCAAATTCGTAATTATTGGATCACACACAGCAGGTTCGTAGCGTTACTCTCTGCCTTCTTGAGTAATGACTCTAAAGAACTATCCTCCCGGCACCTATCCCGGGTCCTGACAGTCAGTACATTCCTCTATAATCATTGAGCAGGCGTACAGGCGACCGGCATCTTTCTGCAACTTATCGGCGACGTCTTAACTTCATCTCGGCCACGGCTGACCACACTGGTATTTTAGCTGATATCTGGGCGATGTCGATCTGCGCTTTGCTATTATAGGTTTGTTCGTGGTGATATGTTCCTCCATCGTAGGGTAGAACATTCACTACGTCCTCAATTAACGAAAATTGGAAATACAACCTCTTTAACGTTGATGTAATGCTGTAATATTCGATGTCTACTATGTACTATTAATCTGCATCTAGCTTCGCCGTCTCTTAATCTTAAACTTGCAATCTTCTGCTATCGCGTCTTGCTAATTTTCCTCTTGCATGTGTATCTCAAGACGAGTATTCATCTATCTTCGCATTCCGAACTCCAATTTTCTGTTGACGATTAATTGGCGAGTGTTGTGATGCTCGGTGTGGTGCGTCCGTTGGTGGTCACTGCCTTCTTCTACTCCCAGCACACAACTTTAGAGATCAGTGTTTAATAAATTAATAAATTATTCGTCAATAATAAATTACTTAATTCTATTTATAGTAAATTACTTTACTTTAATTAAATTTATTTAATTAAATACTTTAATTAAATTACAATAATAAATTACTTAATTCTATTTATTAATAGAATTTAATATTAATGATAATTCATTAATAAATAAATTACATTTATAAATTTAATTGATAAATTCTGTTCATTGATTTTCGCATTATTAAATTCGCCCGTGTTTTCAGCATGTAATCACAATCTAGGATGGAACGATTTATATGCCTAACAGGCTGAAGTGTTTATTTGGAATGATGTAGAAAACAGAAACAATTTTCATTATGTAACCGTTTGAAAGGTGTATATACATTAAAATGATTTCACCGCGCTGAAGTCATATGTGTAGAATTTTGCCCCTAATTAGTGAATTGAAACTTGCTATTGTACTTTTTTCAAGAGGCTCTATTACACCGACGAACTTTTGAAAGGAACATTCGAGGTTAACCAGGCATTGCTTTCTTGTTTCATGGCGCTGAAAATTTTGCAAGTCGCTCGTCTTCGGTAATAAAAAGAATGAATGAACGATTATTGTCATAAATGAAGATCGGTGCAGCTCTAAATAATTGTATCGTCGGCATTAATTGGTGTAATATCTTGTATTTAAAAACTTCAAGTTATTATATTCTCTGTGTGCCACTAAGACATGTACGTTGATTGTTAGTATAGGCACTAAGTATTGTAATAAAAATATTAATTCTTTAATTTGCATTAGCGATACTTTTGATTTATCTTTCATCCAGAAATAAGTTATGGCAAAATATATTGATATAAAACAATATTTCATTCAGTTGCACTGTTATTTGGTTATCCGAGAATCTAGGAGAACCAAATTGCACATCTAGAATTTTTAACTTCACACAACTTATAGATTGATAACGGATTGCTAAGATGCTTGATTGAGTTCATTTGCTAAAAATATTATTTGATTTTCTACTGGAAAGAATATCATCGCTGATTTCAGCTTCACGCTATTGCAAGATCCGAGCAGACGACAGTTGCATGAACAGAGCTAAAATCATTGGCTTAGACTGGTGGAACCCTTTGCATTTAGAAAGTTCTCTCCGTTATATTCTTAATGCGCTATTAAAACTTGTCCGTCAACTGTGAAGAGTCATCTAATTGTTAGATGAAGCAAGCAAATAATTCGATTATCCACGACGCCGATATTTTGGAGCTTCTCGTGCTTCCATCCAGAAAGTTATGAACAATCCATCAAACGTGCCGTTTAATTAAGCAACGCAGCTTGCAATAATGCCATGTAATTATAACCAATAAATAGAGGTCTTGAGACAGCATGAAATCTTTAATATTTCCAACTGAAGTATTCAAGTTTGGTGAGATTTTACGTTGAAGAGCAATTTTTCGTTTTATAGAGCCTGGAGTGATGAGTCGAAAATTTACGTGATCAATGTTTCTGCAAGTCTTGCTGAAGGAATGTTGGTATTGCGGACTAGAAACTTCGAAAATATCCTTTTCGTGTACCGAATGATTTTTTTCTATGTAGTTTTTCGCGAAGCGTTCATCACCAAAGGCGAAATCGTCAACGGATCTCCCGACAACCTGAAGAAGATGTGCGGTGCAGAAGGCGGGGTTTGGGGCCGCTGTTGCTGTTAACGATAGTTACGCTGCTTGGAACGGCCGCAGACGCCGTGGTGTTTCAGACGATCATGATGAACGTGACCGTACTTCGTCCAGACCTAAACATGACGGCATCAGCGGCGTGTGAGTCATTATTAAACGAGACAATAATTATTACAATTAAAAAATTTCCGTACATAACGCTTATTTACCTGATTTTTAACTGTAATTATAGAGTGACAATATAATTTGAGTAATGAAGTTCATAATATGACATTGTTTGAGGTAAACGATGATTAGCATTCATACATGCGGACGAAAATGTATTGTATTCCGCATTTTAGCAGGTAAATAATTTATTTTATTGCAAGTGGATATTTGTCAGAAATTAAATCGTAATATCATGTTTTAAATTCAAGGGAGAGAAGGATTGGGAAGGATCGAAAGGTTTTTAATTACTGCTACCTTAGGCAGAATAAATAATATTTATGTTTTAACTAGATTCGCTGTTTCGAGTTCCACAGAGTGCAAGTATATGCGAGTGTGAATGTTCGCGGGGTCGAAATAATCAGCCGCTTGCGATACGGAAAGTTGAACTTTCAACCGTGATTATTGATGAATGTGAAGGATAATGAATTATTATGCACTGCCATCGATACGACTCTAAAAATTAAATATTCTTAATGGATACGTATTTGTAAAATTTTTGTATTTTTAATGACAATTTTCATGGACAAATGAAATTATAAGTTCATAATCCCTTTACTTCTATAGAACTTAGTATTTGCCTTAGAATTTAAATTATTTCTTGTTTCTAATTCACTGAGTTTAAATTTCATGATAATGTATAAAATATACTGGGGCATCAAATTAAAATTAAAAACTTTATTCAGCAATGGATTAAGAGAAAACAATTGTATTTAATAGCATAGAAATGAAAATTGGCGACACAATAATTAAAATTTGGCCCTCATTTCGTTTCAAGATTTATCGACTAATTTAATTCTATGACTTTATCCATTTTTGTATTTCAAATATTGAAAAACCACCGTCTTAAGAATAAATTATTTATTTTATATTCAGTCTTAAAATGCCTAGCAAATTACGGACCAGGCAATAAGTCCAGCAGCTATCTCAATCAATCGTCAGCTATGGAAAGATCGGGTTCCAAAGGCCGGATCCCTTGTGAATCAAGTCACGAAAAGTTCAAGAATCGGTAACAGGCCATGGGCCTATTTCTTCAACGACGACACTTCTATTCTATTCTATGTCACCTTTTTTGAACGGTGTATCATTGTTTAGGAACTCGCCTGCCTAATAGTATTCACCGTCCCTAAGTACGAAAAAAATCTTGAACATCTAATGCAGAATCCTCACATTTTCCTGGACTGCTTCCAATTATTACAATTAACTTGAGGCTACCCCAGGTGAGTGCAAGGCGAAGTGCTTCGTGCTGCCCAAGTGCAGCGCTGCGTCGTATGACATTACGACGTCGGTGTGCAGCATGACGTACGACGCTCCTTGCAACCTCACGACAACATTTGCTCCTGGCGTCATCAGTCTCTTCAAGTTCGGCGAGATCCTCCGTTGAATAAAATTCATTTTTTTAAATAAAGCTTCAAGACCCGTGTGGAAAATTTACGCGATTAATGTTTCTGCAAGTTTTACTGAAATAATGTCAGTATTGTGTATTAGAGACCTCAAGAGTATCCATTTGGTATACTAACTGAATCTTTTTCTTAGTTCTGCAAGAAGCGTTCATCACCAAAGGCAAAATCGTCCACGGATCTCCCGACAACCTGAAGAAGATGTGCGGTGCAGAAGGCGGGGTTCCGCTCATCATCAACACCAAGCAACTGCTTCGAGAAGCTAGGCAGCTCGTCGCTGGTAATATACTTTGGCCATATTTTCAACTTGATTCGCAGGACATGTAGAAGCAGAAATGTTAAGGTTCATTTAAAGTTATGTCACGATCTACCTTTAACATTGGTTGAATAGTTGATAGCGGAATATTTATTTCTTCTTCGTCTCTCTATGAAAGATCATCCATCCTTCTTTGGAGTTCGTTTGTCAGAAACTATTATTAGCCGTAAATTATGAACATATAATAAAAACATTCCTGTTTTGATTCAAATCTGTTTGATTCACATTTAATAGGTTTAAACCAAAATTTAGTTAGCTAGGGCTGAGTTAATAAATGAGTTAGCTCGGGCTGAACAGAGAAATCAGCTACTCGAAGTTCCCAATGTTCAGTGAATGAAAATGAACTTGTACTTAATTTTTTTAGGGATCTTTTGCAGATGATGGAATATTTACATCCCTTGTAGGTACAACAGTCTGACCACAACAGTGAAATGAAGTAAATTGGCACTAATTTCTTATGGCTTACTTGCAGATCGCGGAATATGGCTCTGGTGGGTTGAAAATTGCTCAGCCTGGCAGAGCGCTTACCAAATTCCCAAGGACGGTCTTTACTACTGGCCAGACAACTCCCCGGTGATTGGCTGCGTCTTCACTGCAAACGACTTCTTTCCCGCTTTATTCGCCGATAAAACGGAAGCATCCGTGCTACGGGACGATGGAAAAATTGGCACGTTATCAGAACAGTTCTTCATTGCTCTGCCCGTACTGTGCGCAAGGACTCTCTAAAAAATCTCTGAAGTAAATATTCATTGTGTTTGCCATAGTCTATTCTCACATATAGATCAACTTTTACCACTCTTCTCTCTTTCTCCGCATAAGAAATGATTTTTCATTCCGTATGCGGAATCATTTTATCCTGATATCTGGTCCGTTATTTTACGTTTAATGTAAGTTTAACGTAGAATCGTTACATCCTCGTTCCAATAGTCAAAAATCGTAATAATGAAATAGATTGAAATATGCTAAACACCACAGAGACCTCCTGCACGTGAAAATATTCCGGAGGATATGTTATCTTTTTCGTTTATTTTCTTATTTGTACATTTCGGGAATATTTATTCATTTATGAAAATTCATGCATGAGAACTATGACAATTGTCCTCATATTTTGGTCAGAAATAGCGAAACATGTAAATGGTTTCAAAATTTAATGTAGCAATATCTCATTTACATTTAATCACGAAACTAAGTCCAACCAGATAGCTTTGTTCACATCATGCAAATAACATTTGTTTTGTCAAGACAACAATCGATCAGCGCTACCGTGAAGGAAACTAATATACGCGGCACGTAATTTATTTTCATTATTTATTACAGCCATACGGATATAAAAGATGAGTGTCGGCTAATAATCGCTATAAGTCCCACCGGGGGACTGGAGAAGCTGCCGCTACATGTCTATATAGTGACTTGTAGGAGCCGCTACCGCTAAATGCCTATATATAGTGACTAATGTAGGAGCAGCTACCGCTACATGTCTATATAGAGACTTGTAGGAGCAGTTACCGCTACATGTCTATATAGTGACTTCTAGGGACAAATGCTGTCCTGCACGCTAGCTCTTGGGACAGCTAGCTTGGGTTGTGGCGTGGCAGTTGAGTTAACTACATATTACTTCGAGAACTACAAAACTGTTTCCCAAAATTATACTCATAGAGAGGTATTAACATATTTTATATGTGCATTCGGGAGAATTTAGTTCTAGCCTGGCATCTTAGCGTACAACCCATAATGGAGCACAAATGATTTAAAGGTCGTTTGCCACGTTTTCTGCATCCAGCGTTTGCATGTCGTTTGCCCGGAGTCTACATCCAGTGGTAGCCGACAGTGTGCACATTATCTTTCTACTTTGCCTGTTGTCTGCACTCGAATTTTACACAAAGTTTGCAGTCACTGTTAGCACATTCTGGCCGCCAACAGCCCTGACTAGAGAAAGTATTTGGCACCGCTGACTGACTGTTCTGGCGAAAAAAATTGATGAGAGAAAGACTTGGAACCTGTAGTTGTGTCAACCTTCACTGCAATTGATGAGAATATAATAAATCAAGCATATTGGACATAAAAATAATAACGATTTTATAAGTAGATGGTTTAAATTTTGATGCTGGATGTGTTAATTCAGAAAGCTGTTGTGGCATAGCCTCTTCTTCGCTGTTCAAACTTATCGTTGGTCATTGATTCTTTGACTGGAGCAAGATTTCAGTTTCATTTCCATATTTTCTTAATATTGAATAGTAGAATTATTTTTGAGCTCCTACTTAATACACATCAGTTGAGCACGTTCACTTAAATAGCGGGGCATAACGTGTATGAAATAAATATATTTTATAATTTGTTTGCTTTAATGTACAGGGTCAGCCATATTTATTTCATCGCATGTTTTTGTTATTTCTCAATGAAACAAACAGGACAATAACGAGTGGGGACCTCCCAGTGGCGGTTACCGCGGCCCAAACCATCACGGACATGGGATTTTGACGTCCTGCTGCTGTTCTGGTTGCCACAGATCCATCCCGACTCCAAACTGTCATTTTGACGGTTAACGCTTTGTTCAATGTCAAATTTTTTCTCGT
>NW_025943062.1:0-683 GCF_000764305.2 Hyalella azteca | reverse complement strand
GACCAGTAAAGTATCATGGATACCAGCATTATCTTACATAAGAAATTGGTTTCATTATTGAGTAAATGAGGAAATTTAAAATGAACCGATTCTAAAAAATCTCTGGTTTGTCACTATGCGTAATGCATACGGTTTTTTTTATAGTTTTTCATTTCTCGATGCGTCCTTAATGTGTCGGAATATACCGCGTTTACCCTATGAAATGTTTCATGGCAAGAAGTAAACAACAAAAAATGCTCAAAAATGTCCCTTTTTACCCCGTTTGATGGTACCTTATGCTTATTGCCTGAAGCATAATTTTCATTCAAATGATTATATTTCAATTCTTGGTAACCTAGGGTCATGCATGATGCAACATTCCATTATGATTATTTGCATAGGGGGCCCCACTCCCCAGGCTGCCAAGGTGCAGAAAGTGGGTGAACAGTGCCCTGGTGAATATTCGATAATAATTGGCAACATGTCATCATCAAAATCTATAAATACAGCAAATCTCACTACATATTTATCTTCAAAGACATCATAGCACAAACTTTTTACAATTATTGAGATTTAACTCTCTATTTGGGAACTTCATTCTAGTATAAATACATACCTTCCCAGCATTGATATTCTGCAGCTGGACCTTCCGACCGCTCTCCCTTTTAGTGTTTTGATCTGAAATGGAAATAAATCGTGAGTAA
>NW_025943061.1:0-570 GCF_000764305.2 Hyalella azteca | reverse complement strand
CTCGTAGAAATGGAATCACGGCTGGCAAATCCATAAAACCACGGCTCGAAAAATTCAGTCGCGGCTCGCCAAGTAGATATATTCCATACTAGCATAGTGGCAAACCAGTGAGTTTTTAGAATCAGTTCATTTTTAATTTCCTCATTTACTCAAGATTTTAACAGATTTCTTATGTATGATAATACTGGTATCCAGGATACTTTACTGGTCTACTTATAGGACTCAAAAATGAACTTGAGGAAGAGTCTAAACAATTCTCTGCTTTGCCACTATGCCGTCACCTCTCCAGCTTTTCCTTTATATTAAGCTTTGTTTTAGTTCCATGCCTTTGTTAATGGTTGAATTTTGAAATGGTGACGTCATACATTTACGCGTCAAAATACTGCCAAAACACTAGGTCTTGTCGTCTTGACCATCTAGTGGGAAAATATTGAGATCCAAAGAGAGACAATGCATGCCACCTGGTGAGATCCATTCTGTAGAGTATGGCCTTTTAGCTCGAGATATTGGCGTCTTTTGAAAAATTTTATCAGCCACCTCGACCTTACATTGGCGTCTTTTGAGGATCTT
>NW_025943060.1:0-301 GCF_000764305.2 Hyalella azteca | reverse complement strand
GAGTGCGCGCTATTGAAAGTAAATTCAAGCAATCATATTAGAAAATTTGAGATATCATTAAATTAGCTAGAAGTTGTCTGCATTGAGATCTATCCAATTTGGAACTATCCCGATTGGATATTTCACGAATATGGATAATCATTGTAAAGGATAGAAATAGTTGGGTATTTTAATGTTATGCGAGGCGATAATTTTTGTTTCAAAATGGATTATTATTTTGAATTTGTCATTTTAGTTTAGAGTTTACGGAAGGCTAAGTGCGGAAAGAGGAGGTGATAAGATTATTCTGTTGTGGAAAGCC
>NW_025943059.1:0-12383 GCF_000764305.2 Hyalella azteca | reverse complement strand
TCTGTGACATCCTTGACAACGACGTCAAATACCGAACTGTACTCAGCAACGGCCCCTTCAAAAAAGAAGGAGTTCTTCAAGAATCTGATGTGATCTATAAATTTTGCTTCAAAGAAGGTTGTAGACTTCTTCATCTTTTGGACTACATTAGAGTAATTGGAGTAACTTCATCGACATTGAGCAGCTGTTTTTCCTGCCACCTGAGAATTTCGCAACCAGACCAGGTCTCAAAGTCTTACCATCGAGCAACTTCATCTCATGATTCGTGATGAATTCAACAGGCTTCCTGACACCCTTGACAACAACTCTCACTGTGCTGGAGAAACACACCAGCATCTTCATCGTGCAGTGACCCGAAATATCCGACCGACGATAGCTGAAGCCCTCATCTCTACGGATTGGACTCCAGCTACTCGTCTCATAACTACCGGATTTTCTGAACTTTGAGATTGTTTCAGAATTATTTTCGCTGTTCCAAATTTTCGTGTTGTATCATATTTACGTGTATCATGTACTAATTTCCGTCAAAATTTCCGTATTCAATGCTTCCTATAACTTGAAAATGAATGATGTCACATTCAAAACGTCGTTAATAAATTAAATTACTTCCTTGAATCTGAATTTTTATCAACCAACGTCCACTGAAGAATATTGTTCGATCCTGAAAATTTAAATCAATGATTTCTCTGGTCATTAACCACTCGTGTTTAAATAAGCTTATTCTGCTATCTTATAGTAAAATCATGATAAGTGACTATAACTCCAGTTCGATGCATTGCTTTTATATTATAACATTATCATTATATTCCACGAAAAAACCTTGAGTCAACTGCTCACACAAAGTCGCTGTTTAATTAATTCGTGGCCAAAATGAAGAAATAAAGCCATATTAGTCTGGAATATAATTAATCGTCTCTTTGGATAGTTTCGCCTAATCACAGAGTTCTCTAAAGCTTTCCTAACATCGAGAGTCACGTCAGACATATTTTACATGAGCCTCATAAACGGATAACATAAACTCTAACAAATTTTTAGCCAGCTATGACATGAAACGACTGAAATACGTCGCTTGTTTGCAAATTATATTAAGTCCAAATGGCACATCAGTACGATTCGGACTATTTTTCTCGTAGCAGTGAGATTGGGATTTATTGCTTAAAATAATTATTTCAGAGACCAATGAAATATCTTTTGGAATTTTTGGGCAAATTGTTGTAGACAATACTTCTTTGTAGCCGATGGCACTTCATGTCCTCGTAATTTCGAGCGAGTGGCGGACAAGTGCGTGATGTATCTGAGCGAGGAGCAGACATGGCGCTCTGCTGAGGACACTTGCAGATCCAGAACTGGTCACCTCGTCACCTTCGCCGACGTGGACGAGCTCATCTTCGTGCTGCGATTCCTCACCCGGCCTGGTGAGTCGTGCAACTCCAGCAAGACCTTTGAAACCCTGAGGGTTCACTACCAACAAGTCTCGTGTCAGACTAATCCATATGTTAGTGGTCATAACCATCGGGTCTCGTGTGATTACTAATCCATATCATGCTTGCGATCAATACCATCGGGTCTCATTTAAAATCATTCATACTTTCGTCTAATGTAATTTGGTTGGTAAATCCCTCCTCACGATTCGTCGCAAAGATTCAATATGTTCCCTATTACGATTCGGGGTGTGCAGCGTATTTCGTCGACTTGATTGACAAAATTCTTGGTATGCGATAAAAAAAACTCTTGTATGTTTTAAGGGCCTTTCTTGTTGTAACTTAAACTGTCGACAGTCGGCAATCAATTTTCGTTGCAACATGGATATCATTCCAAATTACATTAATTATAAATTCGAAATGCGATTTTTACACAAACTGCTCCACAGCTTTGACAGCGAAGTACAAAAAGTAACTGTAAGGATTGAGTATTATCAATGATATTTTTAGTATTTCATCGAGTTGTTACGAGTAGATCCTTATTCAGTTTGAAGCCGTAAATACCTTGTAGCCTGAACATCATGCCATGATAAAGCTGATACTTTCAGTTGGTAAATTATAAAGGGGATATTATGTCTGATACCTGATGGTTTCGGTGTAGTAGCCATTTAGGCCTGTCCACCCGCCTTGGGTGCTTCTAGGCTATTTATACTTCATTTGGTTGCATGTATGGTAGATGACGCAGACAACATGAGAGCAGAAAATTTGACTAGCTAGTGGTAGCTCTCAGGATCGAAGAGGCTCGACCGGTTCGCCTAGAATTCATTAAGCCTGTTTTTGAAGGCGTTTAAGGAGGGGGCAGCTACGACGCTGCCTGGAAAATCACTCCATGTGGACACGGCCCTCTGTGAAAACAAGCTAGCCATTACGTTTCGTCTGCTGCGTTCCTGGGCGAGCTTCAAGCTGATACCATAGCTTTTGTCTGTTTCTTGTCTTAAAATTTCAATGATTATCCATCCCCAGGATCTGCCACGAACGTCTTCCCGCCGCTGTGGGTTGGCATCTCCGCGGAGAAAAGCACCGACGTCCCGGACTCGGAGGAGCTGCAGTGGCGTTGGGTGACCGGTCGTGTCGAACCACACGTGAGTGACATCAAACTCGCTCAACTTCATAAAGCGAATGATACTACGCATGATATGAAAAATATATTAGATGCAAAAACGAATTACTTCTCATATTGCACAATCAATTCCAAACACGAGAAAGTTAAATTCCATTATTTCGTTCTAACAAGCTCATGATCTCGGCTGCAATTAAATAATTCCCAGAATCGTCCAAGAAGGAAGACTTATTGGCCTTCTAAGTAAACAAAGTATAATTTTTCCAGCCATCTGCTCTGCTGGCGACGTTACGCCCGACCGAGGAGCGCTGCGGGTTCCTGGATTCGCTGTCGTCGGCCTACATAAGCCTCACCGTCGACTGCCGCGATCGGAAGCGCGCGCTGTGCGAGGCTCCTCCGCTATAACGACCATCACGACCCCTGATGAACTACGCCTGTTGAACTACGCAGTCCGCCGCTCTAACGACCATCACGACCCCTGATGAACTACGCCTGTTGAACTACGCAGATTACCGACGCACTGGAACGCTCTATGAGGATCTAACTTCGTCTTGATTTTATTCACCTTGGAATCGAATCTTCTCTGCAAAATCACTTGCGTTTTTAGCTTTATTCCGGGCAGTAGGAAGCCACTAATTTCAAGTAAGAAGCTCAGCCACAACCGTTGACCACATTTGCCATTTTTTCACAATACACACAGGGTTCTTATCTCCCTAAATTTGTTTTTCACTGTCGATTAAACATAAAATTTGATAATATAGGTACATACGTATTGCTTTGCCTGTTTGAAGTTAAAAATTATATTGACTAAGAAAAGATTTTATTCTGCTCAAAATCAAATTAATTTCTCTCAAAAAGTCATATCGACTGATTTCGTCATATTTCTGTTCATCTATTTTTCTAATAATTTCAATCAGATGGGCATTTTCATTTGAAAATATCGATAATGCAATTGAAAATAATGACTTAGTTCTTCAAATTATCATAAAACACCTGAATTTTGAGAATTTTGTTGCAAATTATCAAACATCCCTGCATAAATTCCTAAATATACATCCCGCATTTAATAAGTTTTTAATTCACCTTGTATGATCACTCAGAACTCTTTGGGTTAAGGGGACCGACTACCCTCCGGAAAAACTTTTACAGTTATTATCCGATCATCATGAAACTTCACATACGTACGCAAAATGTAAAAATAAGAACATTTTGCTCTTATGAATTTTTCGAAAAAAAATTGATAGAAAACGTGATATTCAGAGAAAACGGACAAGAACGGGTACTATAGAAAATCTATCTCCTCCTACAAATATCGTCCTACAACATCCAGACACATATCATTAGATTCGTAAAGACCATATCTATCGACCTAGCCATCGCTTTTTTCATTTTCCCCATATTTTTTTTATGCGCGTTTTTCCCATTTTTTCACTTTTTTCACCCCCTCCCCCCCTCCTCCCCCATATATAAGACGAACCATGCTCAAATTAAAAAAAATCGATGGCTAGGTCGATAGATATAGTCTTTACGAATCGAATGATATAACTCTCATTGCTGTAGCTTGAAAACTGTAGGAGGAGATAGGTTTTCCGTGACAATAAGTTGAACTTTTCAGGACGGCGCGACAAAGTCTCGCGCGCCTCGAATTGTAACTGCAGCACAACTCAAGTAGAAACTATATTCAACGATTTCAGCAGCTAATTACTTTATATCTAATTACTTAAAGAACTCTCCCACCCGCTTCCCTTTAAAGAGACGTCATGAACGTAAATATTGGTGTACAGCGATGGCAGTGGTACCATTGGAAAGAGCAAAATTCCAGCTTTAAGATGAGCAGAAAAACCGGAAAACGCCAAAATTGAAAATTTTAGGGTAGTCGGTCCCCTTAAATAATTCTTGGAAATAACCTCTTAATCTCAGAAACCTGGCGAAGTTATTGATGCTTAAGCATCAATATCAAGTAGCCCTTAATCTTATTTCGTAACTCCGCAATATCTATCTGTGTTCTACTTCAGTAGCCATAAGAGTTTAACTTCCAAAACCTATTTGCGGTAATGAGTAAAGTCTTGTGACAGTGAGTGATTTTTGTGACAGGGATTTGAATCTTTCTATAACGTGGAGTGAAGATTGGCAGCCGTGGTGTCAGTGCTTCTTTTTCCACATGACCACTCCTAACTCACTCCATTACATAACATAACATAGTGATGTCGGCGCTGAAGTGTCGGCCTGATGTTGCCTGTCGCCGATTCTTTTACTTTTCGTGCGTTGTTAACAGAGGATATAAATTCGTGTAATTTGACCGTATCTTTTCAGGACTGACGATAGTTTGATAGATATACTAGACTCCCACCGGGTTCCATATGATGCTAGGCATTTCAAGTCTGAACATATATTTTTCCATAGATTTATCTAGTCTGTTCTTGAACGCGTTCATACTTGGAGCGCCAACGATGTAATCGGGGAGGCTGTTCTACATGTCGGTGATTCGAAGCGGGAAGAAATGTTGTCGCATGGAGAAGTTGCAGCACAGTTTTTTTAGTTTATAGCCGTGGCCCCTGGTGTTGGTTCTTGTTTCAAATTCTAGTAATCCTTCGGGGACCTTGTATACCATGAGTATACTTGTATACTTCAATGAGGTCCCCACGCAGACGTCGATAACTGAAGCTTGGGAGCTTCATAATCTTCAATCTTTCTTCATAGGACTTGCCCTTCAAGCCTGAAATAATCCTTGTTGGACGTCTTTGGACATTCTCTATTCAATTTTTATCCTTTTCAAATCTCGGTGACCACACAACGTTTCCAAATTCTAGGTTCGGGCGCACGACAGCAACAAACAACTGCTTCATNTATGAGCGTCTGATTAGTCCAAGAAGTTTGTTGGATGTGTTAGCTTGCGTTTCAACATGCTTAGAAAATTTCAGCTCCTTGTCGACATAAACTCCGAGATCTTTTTCCACGCTAGACTTTTCAATCAATTCTCTCTCATTGCATCCATGTCTTATACTGCAATCTTGCTGTTCATTGTTCTTCCCGAGGTGAAGTACTTTACACTTGTCAGCAATAAACCGCAGCTGCCACGTATCAGCCCAGTTAACTAAACTGTCAAGATCATCTTGCATTTGCACATTATTTGACGCATCTTTCACTGTATTTTAAACTTTTGTGTCGTCGGCATACATGGAGCACACGCTGGACAGTGCCTCTGGTAGATCGTTTATAAAAGCTACGAACAATATAGGCCCAAGGACGCTTCCTTGTAGCACGCCACTGCGCACTGATACCCAGTCTGACACGGTTCCGTGAATACTGACACGTTGTCGTCTACCTACTAGAAAATCTCTGATCCGTTGGATTACGTTTCCCTCTATTCCCAAAGACTTCACTTTACGAAACAGCCGCTCATGCGGAACACTGTCAAATGCTTTGGCAAAATCGAGGTACAATGCATCCACTGCATGGCTCCCTTTCGTCCAGCAGGCGAGTCCAATCGTACAACGTGGATAATAAGTTAGTGTGCAAGATCTACCGGCAATAAAACCATGTTGACACTCTGATAGGAGATGGTGAACAGTCGAGTGATCGATAATCCTATCGCTCGCAACAGATTCCATTAGCCTACAAACAACACTTGCCAGACTGACAGGGCGATAGTTGCCGGGGCTGCTTTTGTCACCTCTTTTGAACAATGGTGTTACTTGAGCTTCTTTCCAGTCGGACGGCAAAGTTCCTTCGTTAAAGGTTTTTTTGAAAGAAAGAATTAGAACGGTTGCTAATTCTTTGAGCAATCTGGATGGAAGTCAAGGTGATGATATGAGTCAAGGTGAAACAATCTTAGCATGTTCAAAAATAAATCATAAGCCTTTTTATCTTGTCATTTATGCATATCGTTCTTCAAAGTTAAAACTGAAATTATTTTGAGAAAAGTATGAATTATACACTTGGAGGTTCGGTGCCTTCGTAGCAAGTATACCTAATTTCCTAGCTACTGGAGTAAGAAACGTTAGAGTTTAAAGCAAAATAGAGCATAAGCGTCCTATTAATAAAATAGGGGGACAAGTGCATTCAGTCTTGTTTTTTCTTAACGTAAAGTGGTGCTGTTCAAAGGACGAATTTTGTACAAATTCATTTGTATCCCAAGTTATACCGATGACTATTTACTTGACTTTGTTTTTTGGGGGCTTTCATAGGTCTATCAAATTAGAAAATATATTTTTCTACCTGGAGACAATTCAAAAATATTTTAAATTTAAATATGCTAAAATAATTCATTTTGATATGCTGGAACAGACCTATCAAGTATCAATAAGGTGCAGTGCATATCGAGCAAAAAAAGTTATTTTGGTTTGTTTGCGAATATTTATGTTGCAATATTCGTAACGTATTTCACTGAAATAATTTATTTCCATTTATCGACTCATGGTTCCAGAGAAACATTTACGTCATCATAGCTTCTTACTGCCACGACCAGACATACAAACGAACTGAAAAAACATCCTTGAAGTCGATTGAATTGAACAAATTCGTGAGGAACAACGTAGAATCAACGGCACCGTGATGAATGTAAGTCATCAACGTTTGTTGATTTTCTGACATCAGCTGTAATTGCTGTTTTTGGAGCTTTAATTTTTTGTCAGATAGCACAATCTTGGTTGATAATTATGAAGACAATAATTTTTAAAATTGAAAGCAATTGATTTTTGAGAAATTTAATCTTCTTATTTATCTGTCCAACCAGCGTTAATTATGGCTAAGTTTTTCAGTCCACTGGCTTGGTATCGTATTTTTGGGGGTCTTTTAACCAACTTTGTGGATTATCTATAATCACTGGAAAATCAGTTTCAGCGCTTGTTCGCCGCTCAAAAACTAAGATTCTTCCTAATAGCAATTCTTATTTTTCGTTAAGAACTATTCATGTTTGCCTAAAAGAGTCCAGGTTTAACTTATGGCTTTCATTTTACCCAAAGTTTTGTCGTTTCGGCGGGTGGCTTCAGCCTTGATGGCAGTTCTGCTCTGTAGGGTCGCAAGTGCTAATCCTACCGATAGCACCGGTGAGATTTTTACGTAATTGCAATCATTTAGAATGAAATCCATATCAAATCTCACATAATTAATCGAATTTATTGAAGCTGAGTTCTTACTTTTCCCTCATTTACACACTACCTACACGAGATGCCATACGAAACCGTGTACACGAAGAAGGTTTTGCTGCGATTTATATTTCCGGGAGTCGGTCCGTTTCCTCGAATGTTCTTTCACATAAGAAAAGCTATACAATTTCATCTCATTCTTCTTTTTATTCATTGCGTGCATATTATATTCATTGGAGATATAGGTGTCGTGTAATTGACGATCATAAAATGAAAGAAATCCTGCCTTTTTATCACATGAACCACTTTTTGTAATCGCCATGCTCTTCATTATAATCTAAACAGTTGAAAACAACTTAAAAGCATGATTTTTCACTATATTCTTTTCAAATGCTCTATATGTAACGAAGTCATGAGATATCTTCAGCACTGTCTGATTAAGTCGTTGGCGAATAATTCATTAATGCAAATAGTGAGTTCCAGTATAAATATTATGTCAAAATACCTGCCAGTATATTCTCAAAGAGTCAATAATATTGTATTTCCCCATTTTTATGCAGGCATTGTTGATTCGCCCCTGATAAAATAGAGGGAAATTTTTTGACATCAATAAAATCGATTATTTGCAATTATTCAAATTTTTATAAGAAGGGCGGGCAGTGAAATCACGAGCCTATTTCATCACCGAGTTTCCATGCACAGAGCCGTGCGATGAAGGCCAGTTCGTGTGCGCCAACGGCCGCTGCATTCCTGGTCACTTCAGGTGTGACGACGACGACGACTGCCACGATGGCAGCGATGAACTCGAGTGCATTGGACGTAAGTTTACAGCAACGATTTCTTGTCTTTCTGGCTATACTGGTTATGAATTTATTCTACATACAATGTATTGGAAAACACGAGAAGTTATTAGTAACGTTTAACTTTACATAACTTAGCCACCGGTCCAATCCGATTTGAAGAAATGGCGGAATAGCATTATCATTTCAAATCATCGTACTATTACGAAATGATTGTATCTAACGCGCGAAAATAATTATTTTTAATTCGTTTCGTTTTCAATTTCATATTATTAGCATAATATAATACAAGGCTCAGTCTTAAGATACTTTGTTGTGGCGCATATGCAACCGCAATTTTCTGCGCTGCTACCACACCACAAAGCCAATGTAATCGATAGTTTTGGTAGTACGCGAAGGATAATGAATACACTGATTTTTTCGAGGAGCATAAACTTGAGAACTTTCACATGTGACCGCCTGTCTCTTACTCACTCCTACCCAGAACTCTACTTCCAACTGTTACAACAAGAACCATCTGTTCAGTTCACTCTGAACTAATTATTTAATACATCTATGGTAAATATACTGTATATACAGAATGAAACGCAAAGTAAGTAATGAAAACAGAAAAGCGATTCTATCATGTTGTGGCGGTCACAACAACTTGATTATACATTTTCTTCGGAGTCTGTCGTAGAACTATCGATATTAATTAATTTCAAAAGTACGATTCTGAAACGAACTTATCCGAGTAGCTTATTTAGCCTCATATGCGATGCTTTTATACTGCTGATCGGCAAGCATATACACGATGCTTTTATACTGCTGATCAACAAGCGTATACACGATGCTTCTATACTGCAGGGGCCATACCCAAATAAAAATTAAGGGTGGCGCACCGATGATTATTGGTGGCGATAGTCGATTATATGTGACGTAACGGTGGGTGGCCAGATCTGCCGAAAATCGACAATAAAACACCAATAAATCGAAAGGGTGGAGAGTATAGGTGGAAGTCATCGATGAATCATCGATGAGTTATAGGGTCTGAAACATCTATGGCACATTGCAGACAAATCTCTTGTGAGCCACCGATAACCGTTTGCCCAAACTGCGCAGTGCACGAAGGCATAATTGCCACTGTAATTTATCCAACTTAAAAAGGTGTTATTGGGCTGCGGGTCATTCGAGATCAAGACGAAACCATGACTTCGTTTTGTGTGCTTGGCTTTTAAGATTAAGTTCTGGTAAGAAAATTTAGCGTGAATTAGGTAGGTTCCAATAAAACTGATGGAGAGAAGCAAGGTGTTCAAAAAATTATCACGCGAAAGTTAAGCCACTGGCCATGTATCAGACTTTTCCTGATATAAATTGTCCGATATACAATGAAAAAATTTTGTTGCAATAAATACAGTTTTCCATAGATGACGGCGAATCTAATTTTTCATGTTCACCTGAAATATTGCGTAAATTTATTGTGAATTTTGCGTATGCGCCAACTGGCTGTGTTGGAAGTAGTGCGATCAATTGAGACTAATTATTGTATCATTAAGTATAAATTGTATGAATCAATCAAGTGTGTTCCTTTATATATACAATATTCTCAAGATGCCCCATTTATCTAAACTCAAAAGCCACGTTGGCGTAGTCGACAGCGGCTCGGCTTCTTTGTAAAGCACAACGGCTAGGCATCAAGCGCAGCGAGCGTAGTCGACAGCGGCTCGGCTTCTTTGTAAAGCACAGCGGCTAGACATCAAGCAGCGAGCGAGTCCAGTAAGCACACGTTCATACCGGTTGGCTTGGCTTGACTCGCGTCGGCGTTAAGCTTCCTACTAATCTTTACCATGTCCTGCTTGAAACATGTTCTTTCCGGGTAATTTGCTTGTCATAAAAGTATCCTTTTTACGCAGTGGAGACGAGTAAAAATTCGGTTATCCATCCTGACTTCGATTGTTAAATTTAGTATACAGTCAGATGATTATTTAGATTTTAAGCCTAAATTCTTAGGAAAGTGGCCACGGTATCTCTCATACGCAATAGGCTAGAGAAAAATAGCGACTAGAAGTGGTACAGGTATTTCACGCCTGACATTTTGAAATAATCGTGTAATATCAATTCCTTATTTTACGTCAGAATATTCTTGGCGAAAATATATGGAAGCAAACCGCTGTCGGAATTGGTGTAATGTTCGATCTTCATGGATAAATGAAGTTTCTTTCAGCGGGTGTTTACCCGAATGCAGCAGCATGTTCAAATAAAATTGTTGGTGGAACCATCTAATCATCACGGTGGCAGCATTAACTTCTCTCATTTGACGAAATTAATATTTGCAATACACAACGTTGTGTCACAAATTAATATTTGTGACACAACGGTAGAGGCTCGGCTTCGCGTGCGAGAGATCGGAGTTCGAATCCTGCAGGGAGGCGCTCTACTTCAAGTAGATTTCCCACAAGGTATGTGTATGGTACTCTGATTATTTGTTTCTGCTACATGTCTGACATTATTACCTGTAATGCCTTTGTGGATTTCCATACGTAGCTCTGAGAATGGTGATTGTATGAAGCAATATCAGTAAATACGAAAGCATCGGATTTGAAACTAAATTAAAAATTTTGATCGACTTAATTTTAAAGGTGGCCATCGGTGTCTCATAGATGCGCCACTGGTGCCAATGGGCAGTTATTGGTGGAAGAGTTTTACGGGTAGGGGGGCCATCGGCAGGTTTTAGGTGTGGGGTAGGTGGTGCACGCCACTCTTATTTCACTATATAAATCATAGTCACTCCACCTATGGCGTCCGCTGATAGCCGTCCTAAAAACATAGGTGCTCCACTTTTAATTTTTATTTGGGTACTTTCAAAACTCGCTAAGTGAACGTAAGTACTTACGCTCTATTTTCTTGTCTATGATTGGTTGATTTTGCTTGAAAGGCCGTCAATGATTGGGAGATGAACTTACGATCTTTCAACTTTTTTTGAAAGTATAGGCCCTGATCAACAAGAAATACCAAGCTTGTATATAAAATAATTGTGTTAACAAGTTAACAGGTTGTGTAGGTAACACGTTAAATCTGTTTAAGAAGCAGGTTAACATGTCGATTCGATTCCCGGAATAGTTGTATCAAATCCCAAATATCTGATATTCCCATTATCAAATAGTCTTTTCTGTTATTTATTAAATTATTTATCCAGGGTAATCTTATAACGAGCTATCCGTTCAAACCCATTTCTAACTTTGAACGAGCTTGAAGTTTTTAACTTTTAATACAATTAAAATTCTGAAAAGTTTCAGCTTTTAATGTTATTCCAATGTTCAATCTTACCTTTCCCTCCTTCTTTCCATATTACTAACTCTATAACTAACCTAGGAAATTTTACAATAGAATAAATGAATAATAAGAAGCTTGTAAATAATTTAAAAATTCATTGTCCGACAGCTGGCCAGAACTGCACAATAAGTGAGTTTGAGTGCGAAAACAGCAAGTGCATCAGGAAGGGGTTCGTCTGTGACTTTGACGATGACTGTGGAGACGGCAGCGATGAGCGCAACTGCACCGATGGTCAGTGACATTTTATTAAGAGGTTTTGATAATGCATTTTTATTGAGATGAGGTGCGGGGCTTACCTGCTACTGTTTACGGTCATGACACTATATATCTATAAGTACGCTAGTGCGAAAGCGGACAGCTATATTGCAGGAAAGTGCATAGATTAACATATTCCTGAAAATAGTTAACATTAACATAACATTAAATTAACATCTTCCTGAATAAGAATCTTGTACGAAATAAAATGGTTACATTTACATTTTTAACACGTTTTTCTTTACTCAGCTTCGCGTTTGTTTGTTTGTTTGTTGTTAACATTGACAACGAAAATTAGCCCACTTCTGATTGCTCTAGAGATCTGAAATTCGTCATGCAGACTATTTTTGCCTAACAATTTCAGATACAATCATAAAAACTAGCAATT
>NW_025943058.1:0-289 GCF_000764305.2 Hyalella azteca | reverse complement strand
CGCATTCGATCTTAAAACTTCTACGGGCAAACGACGAAGAAAGACGCAACGCAGCAACCACAGACGTTACAAGGAGAACGTTGTACGTCATCGCGACGTTGGTTCAGTCGCGACAAAACTACGTCCACAAACTGACGGCAGCGTTGCTTTTTCGACGTCCGTGCGACGTTCTCTTATAACTCCTGCCACTGCAACGAATATGGACCCGATAACGCTGGGGAATGACGCACCAACGCTGGCATATGACACACCAACGCTGGCATATGACGCACCAACGCTGGCATATGAC